>NC_044251.1:13123377-13135877 GCF_003957555.1 Calypte anna | reverse complement strand
GTGCCTTATAGCAGCATAATGAAACCCTATAAATATAACATCATATATTGCCCTTATCTCTGCATTAAAAAAAAAAAAAAAAAAAAAAAAAAAAAAAAGAAAGGAAAAGAAAAAAAAGTGGTGCTGTAATTAAAATAGATAAATTCTGGACTTAGAGACTTAAAATCCATTTAAGACATCATGTTCCAGGGTGAAAAACAGTATTCTGGTTGTGCTAAGAGGATGAACATTTCCCTCAGTCTGCTGGCTCTGCTTCTTTTGGTAAAGCCCAGGTCACTGTTGTCTGCCTTCTCTGTCACAATAGAGTGCACCAGGGCCTCCCCAGGCCCTTTTCCGCAGAGCTATTCCCCAGCCAGTCTGTCCCCAGCATGCACCTTTACCAGGGGTTCCTCTTTGCCAGGTACAGGACTCTGCATTTGCCTTCATTAAATTTCATGAGATTCCTGCTGACCCGTTCTTCTAAGCTGTCTGGCTGGGCCTAGGAGTGGCAGCCCTGCCCCCCAGCTTAGTTTTATCTCCAAACTTGAGGAAAACTCTTTTGCATCCTCCAAGTCATCGGCAAAGATGTTAAACAGGAGCAGAAGTTCATAATTGCAATTAGATAAAGAGGAAGAAGTGCAAAAAATTTACACATTGTTTTAAATATTTTCTTTTCTGCCCTCTCTTTATTCACACTTAGATAATAATGTAGAATACAATCTCAGGCTTTCTCTGTATGACTGCCTGCTACTGGATATTAACATGACAGTAACATGTATAAGGTCAGAAAATACTCTCACCTTTGTGAAAAATAAGGGTTTAAAATCGTAGTTTATTGTTTTGTTGAGTGTATCTTTCAATTTAATAATGTTTGTTTGGTCAGTTTGTTGAGGTAGCATGTTGTATCGTGTGGTTTTGGGGTGTATGTTTAAGCGTACTTATAAGGAAGAAAAGCCAGAGAAACGGGAGGAGGGGCCGAGCGCAGGGGCCCGCCAAACAGGGACATCAGGTGACCATTCCCCTCAGCAACAGAGCGAAGCCCGCGAAGCAAGAACCGGAAAGCCCGCAAAACGAAAACCAATGATAAACTGATAAGAGACTAAGGGGAAGGGGTTTATGAAAAGTATAAAAGAACCGGTTTTACTTTATTGAACTTGCGAGCCAGTGGTGGGGCTACGGCTCCCCAGCCGCCCAGCGTGCTGCAGCGTGTTGCTTTACTTATATCTCTCCCAATAAAAATTTTTAAACATAGAGTCAGCGTTTTTGGCAAATTGGTGCCGTGACTCGGATCTTGAGACTGTGTGCTGCGGAGCTTTTCTCCTGGGTGGGCACCCCATCCACATTTTTGCGGGTGGACCCGGGGTCTAGCTCCGTGCCATAGACCTCAGAGATCATACCGGGAAACAAGAGAGATATAAGTGAAGGAATTTTGTAGGATTCCCCCATAATTCACGTGCACGAAGACCCCGAGCAAAGACTCGCAGGAGACGAGTAAGTGTTCTGTCCGGTTGAGGAGGGTTTTCCCCAGCTGGGGAGGATTATTTTCCTCAGACCGGGGACGGTTTTCCCTCGGTCCAGGAGAAATATTTTCCTCCGGCCGAGGACGGATTCCTCCAGCTCCTCCAGCTGGGGACAGTTTTCCTTCGGCTTGGGAGGTTTATTTTCCTCCAGCCAGGGAAGGTTTGGCTCCTCCAGTTGGGGAGGACCGGTTCCCAAGGTGCGCCTGATTGAGATTTGAGTGAGTGAGACATCCTGTAGGACGAAGCGAGTGTAGACCTCCTTGTAGTGCGGTTCTCAGAGCCCGCGAGGGACTGAGCCACGAACAGAGGGAAGTGTTTGAACTGTATGAAAGAAGGTACCTTGGAAAACGGGCCAAAAGGAGAGTAAGCCCATGTTTGAGAAGCCTTTCGGTATCCCGGGGGGGGGGGTGTGAATATCTTCCTGATATTCCCCCTGGTAGCCCATTAGGGCTTATGTTGAAGTACTGGGGGACTTCCCCCAGGAACAAAAGTTCAGTGGCAGTGGTGGCGGCATGGCTGTCGCCGGGGCCGGCACGCGGTTCCACCGAGGAGTGGCCCTGGGGACTTCCCCCGGGCCGGCGCCCCACCTCAGCCAGCGCCTAAACAAGTGCTAAAAGAAAAAAAACTAAAGCCAAAAAACCCTGCCAAATGGCTAGAAAGATTAAGAAGCGTGCAGCTATATTTGGGTTTGGACCCTGATACGCCCTGAGGGCAGGCTTTGCTAAAAACTCAGCTAAAAGCAGCAGGCACAGCTCTTGGTCACGGCAGAAAAAACAACAAACAAACAAACAAAAAAACCTAACCCTGAGGTTTGGTATGCACCTGATTCGGTTGGGTGTTCCCTGGTTGCCCATTTAGGGTTAAACAATACCCCCTTTCACAGGAAGGGAGGAAAGGATTGCAGCCTATTGTTCGGAGGCTGTTAACTGAAGGGTTGTTGGAGCCTTGTATGTCTCCCAAGAACACACCTATCTTGCCAGTTAAGAAATCTGCCTTAATTTCTTAAGCCTTCCTAAAATTCCTGGTTGTAGATTTGTTAAGAGTTTGCTTTTTCTATTTTTAAAAATCGCCTCCGGTATTATAAGCACCCTGTTACAGAACATTGTAAATCCTGTGGTTGTGATTGTGGATCCTTCTTTTGTGATTACTCTGTGAAATTGTTGTGTGGAAAATGCAGAAAATCCTATTGGCGTAGCCGAGGAAGTTGGCAAATGGGGGAAAGTGGTGCGAATGTCTGTCCTGATTGCCTTCCTCCTTGCTATACTTTTGATCACCCTGCAGAATCTCACGCAGGTCATTTCTGTCAAGTGTCCCAAGACTGCACCTAATCGTGTCCAGGATAAGACACAAATTAAGCTCACCCCACGAGCTGGGTAAATTGTCCTGTTTCCCTTGAAGAGTACTGCTTGCTGCCGAGAAGATAACATTTCCCGGCGTTCCTTGCCAAAGAACGGCCGTCAGAGAGGCAGCAGAATACATGTGGTGGGGAATCACAGGATGGGAGTTTTAATAGTAATGGTGTCTCATGTGCAGACATTAGAATCCTATTGGTGCCCTGTTGCTTATGCGGGTAGGCCTTATTACAACTATCCTGGACATTATTGCTGTGCGTATTGGGGTTGTGAATAGCTGGCTGACTACTCTAATATCCTCTCTGTTAGGTCCTGTCATTATGGCCCTTCGACATTCTTGCAACAAAACAATAAAAATTGAAAGGGGGGATTGTGAAAAATAAGGGTTTAAAATTGTAGTTTATTGTTTTGTTGAGTGTATCTTTCAATTTAATAATGTTTGTTTGGTCAGTTTGTTGAGATAGCATGTTGTATCCTGTTGTTTTGGGGTGTATGTTTAAGTGTACTTACAAGGAAGAAAAGCCAGAAAAACAGGAGGAGGGGCCGACCGCAGGGGCCCGCCAAACAGGGACGTCAGGTGACCATTCCCCTCAGCAACAGAGCGAAGCCCGCGAAGCAAGAACCAATGCTGGGAAAGCCTGCAAAACGAAAACCAATGATAAACTGATAAGAGACTAAGGGGAAGGGGGTTATGAAAAGTATAAAAGAACCGGTTTTACTTTATCGAACTTGTGAGCTGGTGGTGGGGCTACGGCTCCCCGGCCGCCCAGCGTGCTGCAGCGCGCTGCTTTACGTATATCTCTCTCGATAAAAAGTTTTAAACATAGAGTCAGCGTTTTTAACAACCTTCCTCTTTTTTCTCTTACCTATTCAATAAGCAACTTTACAAGAGAAACCAGTATCATCAGGCTTTCTACATGCAATTTTTTGTGAATTAAAAAAAAAATAATCTAGGATGCGGAGTTTACATGCTCAGGTTGAGTAAATCATAGAATCATAGAATCATAGAATTAGCCGGGTTGGAAGGGACCTCAGAGATCATCTAGTCCAACCCTTGACCCACCGGAGCAGTTGCTAGACCATGGCACTGAGTGCCACATCCAGTCTTTTTTTAAATGTCTCCAGGGACGGAGAATCTACCACCTCACCGGGCAGTCCATTCCATAGCCTAATCACCCTCTCCGTGAAGAAATTCTTTCTAATATCTAACCTAAACCTCCCCTGGCACAACTTAAGACTGTGTCCTCTTGTCTTGTTGAAGGTCGTCTGTGAAAAGAGTCCAGTTCCCACCTCGCTACGGCCTCCTTTCAGGTAGTTGTAGACAGCAATGAGGTCTCCCCTGAGCCTCCTCTTCTTCAGGCTGAACAGCCCCAGCTCTCTCAGCCTCTCCTCATAGGGCCTGTGCTCGAGTCCCTTCACCAGCCTGGTTGCCCTCCTTTGGACCTGTTCCAGGACCTCTACATCCTTCTTAAACTGAGGGGCCCAGAACTGGACACAGTACTCGAGGTGTGGCCTCACCAGCGCTGAGTACAGGGGAAGAATCACCTCCCTGGACCTGCTGGTGACGCTGTTTCTGATGCAGGCCAGGAGTGGCTGCGCAGAGCAGCACTGGTATCCATTGCTTCTGTTGAAAGGCATCTATAGTCAACAAGTGAAGGCAGAAGGAAAGGAGGCAAGAATTAGAAAACGACTAAACCAAGCATTCTGCAGCATTACAAAATGCACAGTACAACTATAATTATTAAATTTAAGACAGTATGTATAATAAAAGGTACTTGAAAAACTGACTTCAAACATTATCTAGTGTGTTTATGCAGCGTAGATAGCATAAATAATCTAGTTACTCTGAGAGCACTACCTAAATGTGAGTTCCTTGTATGTAAACAATCCTTAACATGTATAAAATTAATTTCAAAGTTGTATCACCTCAGCTAGAAAAGGCTTCATGCTTAGCTTTTAGAAGTTCTTTTCAGCTCTGCACGAGAATGTCAAATTGCTTAAATCTCCAGAAACTAAAGTATATGTTTGAATAGGTCTTTTTTCCCATTTTTCCTTATTTCAAAGTGTTTGTTACTGATACATATACTGTGGGAATATGCTTCATCTTTCAGAAGTGTATTACCATTGACTAATTATCAGAGTGCAGTACTGCAGAATCTATAGAAGTAAAGATTTGGTTTCAGGCTGGTAGCCTGAAGTTATGTTAAAATACAACAGTTTGTCATTTGCTTTCTATCTGACAAATCTAGACATACAACAGGGCCAATCACAAGCCTTTCAGGCTATGAAAATGCTAAATGCAATATATATCTATATATATCTGGTTATTTAAACAATCTTGAATATTCACTGAATGTGCGAAGAACTTAATTTCAGTAGGGTGCCTTCTAGTAAAAACCACATTTGCACAGTAGGTCTTGGCAATGATCTGTTGCACGTTTTGGTGTGTATAATTCTATGTGAATTAATTTCTTTTTCAAGCAATTAGTATTAAAAAAAAAGCTTTTTACTCAAATCAAGAATATTTTCCAGCATGACTTCTGACTGTGGTCAATTATGTTTGTGTTCTGTTGACTGACAGTTGATTTCACTGTTCAAAAATATAAAATTGTATAAATTACAGTTTCTTTGCATTTCCGCACATTGTTAAACACAGAGTCTTGAGAAAATATATTTTTTAAATACTGATCAATGGTAGTGTTTCTAAACAGGTTTTTGAAGCTAGTTACTCTTAATTTTTCCATTTTGTCCATTTTTCCATCTTTGAATTCATCTTGATAACTCAGACTATTTTTACAAAGGCAGGGGCAGGAAGTATACCAGGTGTTTAAGCCGTGTTCCCAGAAGCAGAAGTACCCCCTCTGGAAAAAAAACAAAAACATTTTTTTAGATATCTCATTACTGTGTATCTTCCTATTTGCCTTGGTGAGAGTGGAAAGCAGTAAGGTAGGGATAACTCTTAAAGCAGATGAGTTGCTTGAGTGAAAACAAATTCTACATCCTCAAAAGAGGAATAGAAGAGACTCGTCTTATTGCATGTCCAGAACAGATTCTGCCTCTGAAATCAGAGTATGGTGCAGGCTTTTTAGGAGTGGAAAACTAGTTTTATTTCACTATTAGATTGACTGTTAACAAGCTGCTTTTTTTAATTTGCCATGTAATACTCTTGTCCTTTAGGGATGCTTCTATGGAATTATGTTATGCAGTTATTCAAAGCAAGCTTGCCTTAATAAGTGAAAACCATCAACTGAATTAAAATTGCTGATGAAGAAACTGGGCCATGGTTCTAGAGTCCCAGTATTGGATGAATGTGAGCATCTTAGTTTCATCCAAATTATGCTTGGATGAGAAAAGCACTGTGAAACAGAAGCAGGAGGCTGAGGCTACAATGCAGAACAGTTTTCATGTGACCAGTTTTACTGTGTACTTTCAACATGAATATTGTCATTATTTAGTAAAGCCATCACCCTTGGTATTTCTTTTCTTTATGGGAAAATGTTTGGGTTTATTTCCACATAATTTTGGACAGTATGCACAACAGAAATGAATGATGCTGACATTGGCCAGGTTTCTAACCACTAAGCACCACCTTCTTGATAATCTTGAAATATTATCTACTAGCCATGCTTGAGTCTTGGTCCAAATACTACTCCCAGTTTACATATGAATGAATTGAAGCATGAACAGGTTAATTAACTTGGCCACAGTATTATAGAGAATTTGTGTCAAAGCAAAGACAAGGATTCAATCTTGGACTTGACAGAGATGGATTTATGAGGCGTAGACACTTGTGAATTCACATGTTCTCATTCCCTGCTTCCTCTTTAAGCTAGAAGGGGAAAATGGAAGAACAGAGAATGAAGGGCAGTTTTTCTTTTTAACCTCTCCAAGTCTGTTTCCCACTTTTTCAGAGAAAATTCAGTAGCTTTTTTGTCACACTGGCAAGGCTCAGTCTTCCCATTTCTGTATAAATGCCTGATGAATGCAGCCTCAGTAGTGTGCTGACAAATTGGTACTGGAGATAATTTTTCTTGAGACAGTATTGCTGAGAAAAGCTTTTTGCCTTCCAATCCTAAAAGTTACTTTTCTTTGGAGTATTCCAGCTTCTCTTTCTAGAATATATTAAAGAAAGCATGTCTTAAGTAGGCAGAACAAGGTTGATTGTTGATCATTGCACAGTGGTGAGCTACTTGACCTGTGTTATTTCAGATTTTAGGTCATGGTCCTCAACTACCATAAGTTGTTTCTGTTTAGAAAAACGGCTATCTTCCTACTCACAGGAGGCAGACATCCTTTAGTGTGAGATGCATTTCTTACATAGCAGATTCACTGGCATCAGTCTAAATATTGCTAATTCGATGTAACTCAACGACAATGATCGAAATGGGCCTTTCAGTCTTCTCTGAAAATGCCTTTCACTGCAAAAACCACAATTTAAATTTCTCTTCAAACCTTCACCTTGCATATATGCAGCACTTACCTAAAGCATGAGCATTAAGTCTGTGGAACATCCTACCACCAGCTTTGTGCTGAGTAGCTACAGCATCCATGTCCTTTGTATTGGAGGAGCAAAAAAAGCATGACATGACTCAACCTTGCTCTACTTCAGAATGACTTCAGGAGCAAAAAGCTTAAAAGCTGAACAGGGTGCTGAATGCATTGCCTGAAGGGTGTCACTGAGATATCTCAGTTAAAAAGCTGATTATACAACAAAATGCAGGAAGAATCATCTGAAAGGAGATCCAAATGTTTGACATTCTGAGAACTGTCTTAGGCTGCCAGTGAAAACCATCAAAGACAGAAAAGCAGTTGAAAAAGCATTTTAAAACCAGTCAAAAACAATTTTCTGAAGGCTTCTATTGTTTGTTTGGGTTTTTTTCCATGTAGCAACTCTGACTCGATGATCTTCATAGGTCCCTTCCAACCCCTGACATTCTGTGGTTCTGTGATACACAGAAGTCTCTTTAGAGCAGGTGTTTGAACCTTGTAGTTAAAATTTTAAAAACCTTCTTTTTTAACATCCTTTTTGGGTCTCCTTTCTCCAAAAGGTGGTGGAGTCTGCAAGCAGTAAACTTACCTGATTTTGATCACTTTGACTAAGGCGACTGGAACTCACTATTTGAAAACCATAAGAAAATAAGCAGGCCAACAAAGTCTAATGCTGCCAGCTCAGAGCTCTTTTGAATTTTAAATGGTTAAATGTTAGGTAGGCCAGACCATGCAAAAAATGTTTAGAGAACCCTCAGAGAAGAGGTCTCGTCCCTACTCACTTGCATTGCTTTGTGGTGGTGGCACAGTCAGCACTGAGCTCTTTGTCTTTGAGACTGATCCAGTTCAGAAGCAGAACTCTGGGGTCCTTCTGTGTTAAACTGCAGCTGTACAAGGGAGGCACTGGTGAACTGAGATGAGCTCACTGGAGAGCCACCAGGATGGTAAAGGGGCTGGGGCACTTGCCCTGTGAGAAGAGGCTGATGGAACTGGGGCTCGTTCATCTGGGAGAAGAGATGGTTTCAGGGAGCCTGCTGGTACCTACAGGGAGGTTCTTAGGAAGACAGATGCAGGATGCTGACAGCAGTGACATAGTGGTGGGATGAGAAGGAGGTATAAATTGAAACAAGACGCACAACTTAACAACTTTAAATAACTTTGGTAGTCTATTAATGCTAGCTATTTGGCTTTATATTTCCCTATAGTAGATGCTTACTACTTACAAAATGAATTTTGCAGCAGATTTTAAAGATTTTTCTTGTATAGTTAACCCTTGAACTTGTTTTGGTACGTCTTAAAGTAATAAAAATAATTAGTGCTGTTATCCAAAGTTTATTGCGTATGTATGACTGAAGACAGAAACGTGATCTAGGTGTGATTATTTAAGGAAAAGTCCTACAGAAGATTGAAATTGAACGTAGTAACTGTAATTATCTAAAAGGAAGTCTATTACAGTATGATAAAGCTGTCAAAATAATGATTGAGAGCTCCTACAAATCATGCAGAAGATCAATAAAGCTAATCCTACGTCATAGCTTGAGAATTTAGAAATTGTATTTTGACCTTAATCATGATGGAGCCATTGAAAACATGTTTAATAAATTTATTATATTATTTCTTCTTAATTAAAAATTAAAACTATTCCTCAATGGTTTTCCCCAGTGAAATAGGGAATATATTTCGAGTCCACCTGATA
This sequence comes from Calypte anna, assembly GCF_003957555.1. NCBI lineage: Eukaryota > Metazoa > Chordata > Aves > Apodiformes > Trochilidae > Calypte > Calypte anna. Next base: position 13,126,842 of record NC_044251.1, on the reverse strand, counting down.
TGCATGGTATTTTGCTGATTGCTTACCCTTTTAAAGGAATTATTAGTTGACTTTGGTCTATTTTTCATGTACACTAAATTTCCAGTGGTAACTCTCCCAAAAAATTATTCGTGGCTCAGCAATCCTTTCTAGGGTGGTTAAAAAAAAACCCATAAAAAACAAGCAAGCAAAATAAAAACCAAACAACCCAAACAGAATAAACTATCCTTTTTTCCCTGGGATTTACTTTATTCTCCATTCTATTATCCTGCTATATGTAAATGTTTCCCAGTAGCATGTTAAGCTCTATGACTATACCTGTCTCATGTTTTTTTCTCCCAAGGAGGAGTCACATATGCAGCGGAGTGTTTTGCTTCAGTATACAAATAGAAGTGTTCCATATTTGTTAGAGAGGACAAAGTGAAAGAAATGTGTCTTTCAAGGGGAGCAGATGAGATTGGGGTCCCTGTGGTCACTGCACAATCTCAAGTAAGCTATTCAGAAGAATCTCCATTTCTTCCTTTATTCCCTACCCAACAGATGTAAATTTCACCCTTACAGCACGAGTTTTGTTGGAGTAGACAAGTACAACCTTACACTGGCTGGCTAAAATGCTGTTCTTCTGCAGGCTTCCCATGAAAGTGGGTCAGGAGAGTATTGTAGAACATGGATGATTTTGTTCTTTTCAAATCACTGTTTCCTGTGTAGTGTGCTTGACTAGCTTCTTCAGCTCAAAGTCCTTGAATTTTTTTTTAATTGGATAAAATATGCTTTTAATTTGGCACCTCATCCTCAAATAAGTGCCAGAATAGATCTTTCATAAAATGGTGGGTTTTATCATCGTGCAGTTACAGCATTACTTGTCTAATTAATTTCTTTTGGCTGAATAACATCATGTGTTAATATGATAATTGTCATACCAGGTCAAATAGTGATCTTTTCTTAATCATAAGATTTTTAAAATTTAGATAACAGTTGCTGCAGCCATGAATGCAGCCCTAGTCCTGATAGGTTTCATAAAATTCACTGAGAATATTTTTCTTCCAACTCTGCCCCCCACAGTTACATTCTAGATGAAATGTTGCTTCTGTCCATTGTACCGCAAGATGGGAAAGCAAGAAAGATGTTCTTTAAGACACGTTGACCCTCAGAAAGTGACAAAAACATTGTCAAGCAACAAATACATTCCTCCATAGGCAAGGAACCCATGCTTCACAGTAGGTAGTACTGGGCATTTTGGCAAGCTGTAGTTTTATGTGGTGGGAGGTGTCAGGAGAAAAATTCCCTCCAGTAGGCACTTGCAGATAACCTTTACCCATGTATCTTATGTCTCCCAAAGATATTCTTAAAGCAAGTATTGGCTTTTGTTTTGTATCACTTCCAAAATGCTGATTCTTTTTGACAATTGCTACTCTTTCAGTTTGCTTGATTTTATTTTGAATACTCACAGTTTTAAATACCCAACGTTTTTCAAGTCCTGTGATGTCTTTGGCCCTGGGATTTTACACCTATGAGTTTCATAAATGTGTGTCTTTGTATAGAAAAAGAATCTTAAGATCTAAGTACTTTCTTCAGTTACTTGAATTCCTGTGAATATTCTGACCCTCAACAGAGATGGTAAGCAGGCATCTTCCTTGTTGTGTGCCTTTTTTGGTGTGTGTTCTAAAATAAATGTTCCATGTGCCCAAGCTTTGGAAGTTTTTTCAGGCCACCACTGATTTTTTCCTGTCTTTGAACCTCACATGTCAAAAATGTGTGGACAGTTTTGAGATAGGGTGACAAAATGTATGTAATAATTCCAGGTGAGTCCAAGCAGGAGGTACCAGTTATAAGAAGATTGGTGGTATTTCCAAGTCTGTTTCTTCTTACTTGTGCTAATTACAGTCAGTTGTTAGAGAATGCACAAACTTGTTTCAGCCAAGTTAGAGACTATTAAAATGTACAAATAACAGATCTGTTTCTTCCACTATGTGTTACTAGATGCTGTGATTTGTTGGTATTTTCTGTCTTGGACTGTAGTGTCTCTGAAGGTGTAACCTCTAAATTCTAAACCCCAAATTCTTCACTTCTTCAACCAGGGAATCCCATAATTCAGATTCATTTTAGACTGGGAATTGCAATGTGAAGTATCTATTTTTCTTTGAGAGGTGCATCTGTGTCCTCTCTTACTCTCTTCTTTGGGAAAGCTAACTTAAAGATCAAGTAATAGAAACAGCTTCTAAATAATAAATTTGAATTAATGTTTTGAATCCCAAGTAATACAGTTACTGCTAGGTTAATCTTCAAGACTGTGTATTTCCTTACCCATCTCAAGTTCCCAGATCAGAATTCCATCTACTGTTCTGAAGAACTTTCTTCTTTCTCACTGCTTCAGGGCTGATTCTCTTTTTTCTTTGCTCATGGCTTTCCCTAGCTGCTCCAGCATTACAGGACTGTTTATTTGTATTCAGTGTTCACATTTACAGTTAACTTTATGTTTATTTTCAGATTGGAGTAATAATTCACTAGGCAGAATGAAGAAGCACAAATTTAACAGTAAAAAGACATTTTCTCAATCTTGGTAATGAGGCATGTATTCATTTAGCATTAATCTTATGCACTGAAATTTCTTTGCATTCTTCCTGTTAAGTAAATGAGAACCTAGCCCTGAAAAGCAGTACACAAGCAAGGCCATCATGTGCTTGACCTGCAACTTGCAACTAAATGGAGCTACAGCTTTTCACTAGGTTCCAGTTTACTTATGCTCCTCTGTAGGATCATAACCTGCATTTGACATACTTGAATCCTCTATAACCTCATTACTTTTGTGAGGTCCTTGCAAAACACTTTAAACAACTCAATTTATTACGTGTCAATTTATATCATGCCACTGTTAACTTTTACTGTAAGAATACAGACATGTGGTTTTGCTGGTTTTCAGAGTTTAATCCTTGACAGAGGCTTGATGCCTTTGGGATTTGTGTGTGTGTGAGAGATTTGTTTTTTTCCTTAGCTGATACTAATGCACTTCAACAAAGTTGGTTTTTTTTAAACCATTTTTTTTTGTAATTTTATTTCATACAATTCCAAAAATTGCAAGAGATTAGTGAAGTTCAGCTTTCCTTTACACAGTGGTATTGGTCATTCCTTAATGTATCACAGTCACTTAAGTGCTTGTTAGAGTGATCATTGAAAACATAATGTGCTGAATGTATAGAATATTGTATAATCTTATAATCAGTGCTAATTTATCTACGCATATAATTGACACTAACATTTACCTTCTAGGCTTTCTTTACTATTTTGTGGTGAGTAACTTCTCAAAGTAGGCAGATAGCATAAATGAAAGATTATATCCTTACCTAAAGAAGCTTATTTTCCTATTAACATAAAATCATTGCACCTTAGTGATTATCATGTTCAGCATACTTAACAATGTTGGCCAAATGTAATGTTTGGGTGCAAAAGAATTGCTATTGGCTTTGAATTTTCAGTGTCTTTTGTATT
>NC_044251.1:13000877-13118377 GCF_003957555.1 Calypte anna | reverse complement strand
AAATAGTATGCTACGGGACCCTTCTCAGATTCCAGATGGAGTTCTAGCAAATCAAGTCTATCAGGTATTAATCACAGTTGTCTTTTTGTTTTTGTTTTTTTCCAGTGGCAATGCTGTTATCTGCCTAGCAGAGTAAAAGATTTTAAACCTCATTTAATTACTGTCATCATAAACTATCAGTGAGGTCAGGGTGCACCATAAATGGCAATGCAATATTTGTGAGGGGAGCATTTCACTTTTTAATAGCTTGCTTTTGTAGTGAATAAAAGCATGCAGTTTTTGTTTTCTGTGATTAAATCTGAACAGCATCCGATAGCCTTTTTGAAGAAAAGTAATTACTGGTTTTAAGATACCGTTTAACTATAATGGTTTTGTAGTTGCCCGTTGCTATACTACTTCTCTTATTTGTCTGCAGTGTACAGTGAATGACTGTTGTTATGGACCACTGGTGGACTGCATCAAACAGTATCCTTTCCCATAAAATTTTAGGTGCACAATTGACGAGCTTAGTCTGTGTGGAAAAGACGTGTCTAGCTTTAACCTGACATAAAGTTCTGCTTCACAAAACACATTTCATACTCCTCTGTTTTACATTCAATCAGCTAGAGGGTCACTGCAGAGCTTTCTTTTATACTGTTTAAGAAAAAACAGATGGACCAGGAGAAGTTGTCAGTTTGGTGGCTACGTGTTCATGTGCCTGATCGAATGTCTTTGGTTTTGATTAGTTGTAGTGCATGTCTGGTTTTCTGTTCCAACAAGTTGACCATGCTTTGAGCGGTGGATGGATGAGATACCTGGTAGTACCTTCCAATCTCAACTATTCTGTCATTAAATTCTTAAACTGCATAGATGGTGTTTGACATTATGGCATTGCTTTTTTATAAGTATCTGTTGTAACTGGAATGTTTTCAAGTGCAATTCAGGTGTGGTTGACCGATTAGTATTTTTAAGCTTCTATGGACATTCTAATGCAGTTCTTTTACTATCGTTTCTTCTTAGCAGAGATGAGGCTAGTTGTAGAAAAAAGCCTGTGTAATTTCAATTTTGCGGTTTGTTGGGTTTTTTGGTTTTGTGGGCTTTTTTTTAGTGTTTCTTGGTTAATTAGAGTTCCTCAGTATCCAATGAGAATAAGGAGGAAGCTCCACACAGTACTAAGTAGTCAATATTAAGATTTTAGTTTGTTAGAAATGATCGCTGTGACCCCAAATTTGTTTTAATAAAGTCCTGAATGAGTAGCTCTTCTGTTTTAGTCTGCTACCAATAGAAAAATTACAAAATCACGGCCTGCCATCACTGAGCAGGCTAGCAAGGCAATGCCTTTCCAAGCCTAGAGCATCCTTTGCATGCAATTTGGGGGAAGATATTGATTTCACTGAACAGTTGCAGGATAGGATAGCTGAAGTGATTAGTCATGAAAAAAAAAAATTTGTGGTTGTTATGCTTGTGGTGTTCACCCCTTAAAAATCTATTCTTTCCACCAAAAATACTTGCCTGCTGTCTACTGTAGACTTCTTTAATGGCAACAGGATACAGTTCTAATTTTATTTGTGTTTTGTGGTTTTAAAATAAAGTATTAACCAAACTGTCCTCAAAATTGAACACAGTTCTCTGAAAGTGTAGGTTAAACTTTTAAAAAGCTTGTTGATCACTAATTTTCATATCCAGAATTCCAAGATTAGTATTTTTTTGATGAACAATCTGTCTATAATCTTTTGAAAGTGTCATGTTAAAAAGTAATAACAACACCTGGACATTTTTTAAGAATAACTTGACCACAGATTTAAAAGGTATTTTCTGTCCTCTTCAGATTCTGGTTCAAATGAAGTTACTGAATATTCAGTGAAATAGTGAAAATAATGAGTTTTCCAACTTGATTTCGTATAGAAAAGTTTAATACTGAACTGTATGAGTGCATTATCTGCAACTATGTTGCTGAATTAGATGTTAATTTTGAGGTGCATAAAATAGTTTAAAATCAATTTAAAGTTAAGATTTTAAAAGCATAATGTCTTCTGAAGGATTGCATATTGATTTTAAATATAACTATCTAATTGTATATGCATGGACTAAAGTATGAAGTCAACCTCTTTGTAAATGCCAAGAGGCTATTTTTCAGTAATAGTTCAGATGCTTACGGGAAACCAGGCTGCTAGATTGCATGAGCAGAAAATGGCTTGTGAGGTTATTTACAAGTTTTGCCCCATGGTCATTGCCATACATCAATAACAGGTATTATTATAGACTAGGTCTAAGTGTTTCTGCTTATGATGCATTATAAGTTCTGTTTGCAGTATTTTTCTTATGTTTTAGCTGTTCTTCATTTTCCCCTTCTATAATGCTGTTATGTTTACAATAATACATAGTTTCAATTGATAAAAACTCTATGTTTATATGAAACGATAACATACAATTAGGATTTTTCCTATTTGGTGTAAAGTATTGCTGTGAGTTAAGTAATTAACCCTAACAGTAAGATGATCTGCAGTTTTAAGTTTTGAGAATATATTCTAAACAGAATTAGGAAGTTAACTGTTTTTAATAGAAGATTCTTTATCATGATGTCCCATAAGATTCTGCTCAAAAGTTTCCAGAACAGGACTTTGACCTTCAGGGAGGATACATTAAAAATACTCAGTGGAGTGACTTTTTAAAATCTTGCTAAGAATAGCACACTGGACCAACAGGCCATCACTGAAGTGAAAAGAACTTCACTGTAAAATATAAAATACTATTTAATCCTTCCCTGACATTAGTTCATGCTTCTGAAAAATCAATTAAAAGAATATTTTGTTACAGTAATATGTTTCAGATGGGTGTTATGCCTATGAATTTCATAATATGGAGAAAAAAACAGTTTATTTCATTCTTTGCTGAATTAGACTTGATAGAATAGTCAGTAGAAAGCATCCTAAAAGTTATTTAACAAGATGTTTTAGGCTTAGATTTTCTTTTAAGTTAGTGTATGGAATATTACAAATATTGAATTTTAACAAATAGTATTGAATATTACTTAATAGTAATCTTTTAAGGGTAATACTCAAATATTACCCTTATTTGTATGCTGAGATACAGTAGTCTGATTATCACAAAATGCTAAATGCTCTTAAAATGCCTCTTAAAATCCCTGTAATGAATTTTAAAACTTAGAATTCAAATCACTGATTGCTTCTGAAGTGTGGATGAAGAGAAATAGATTTTATGATTAATTACCTTACCTATGATGTTTTTCTGAAGCTGGTTCTTTTCCAATGTAATCTTGTCTTCCTTAACCTAAAGCTATCAGTGCTATTGGGCATGAACATGAAGTCTTGCTACGAGAAATGCTTTTGGAAAAAAATCTCTCTTTCATAGGTAAGAATCTGTAGTAGAGGCTAGCCAGTGAATCCTTAACTTCAAAGATCTCCATGAAGATTTACTTAAGACGAAAATAAGCCTCAACACTCTTTGTATTATGTAGTAAAGGAAGAATAAAAAATGACTGATGTCGTACATGTTATCTTTTATTGATTTAGAACTGAGCAGGAACTCAGTTACCTAATACCCTATATATACAGCACATGCACGGGCTTGCAATTAATATTTTATAGAATAAGTAGCTGAAAAAAATGCTTTAATATCTGCTGCAGTATTACTTTTGGTGTCATGAGATATTAGCCATAATCTAGGCCTTATGAGACTTAGGAGGAAGCATAAGAAATATTAGCTTCAAAATGCTTTATGTATTAAAGAACTGCTAGAGGATTCACTCATTTAGCTCTCTCTGCACTTTCTGCTGATTTTTTACTCCCTGCCTCCCAACTAATACAAGCACTCTTTTTGCCATCTATTGAAAGTTATTTTAAGGGTTAATAGTTATTTTCATCTTTTCTTTTAGCCTGCGCTATGTTTCTTGTATATGAGTGCCATTAAACCAATAATTACTGTTTAAAGCATCATTTCTCTTATTTTGATAATAAACTTAACAGTGACTTCTTAAATCTGAGTGCCCTTAGAGAGAGTAACAAAGTGAAAAAGAGACATTAACAAAATGAAATGATGTCTTCTGTTAGGGGTTGAGTGTTGTGCTAAATTTGTGTGATCTAGGAATTTTGCTGGTTTTACCAGAAACTATGATCTTTTAGGAGAGAAGTTAAGAATTTTGAGACCTTAAACAAACTTTAAAAATTAGAAGAAATATTAAAGTTTTTAACAGGCTTGTCCATATGATTAAAGAAGAGAGTTAGTGTGCTCTCTTCTTTTAGAGAAAAATGGAAAAAAAGACAGGAATAACTTTTGCATGCAGACTTGCTAATGATACTATAAAAATGTGAGGAGGTAGCTTTTCCTGCTTGGCTAGAGGAGCAGAGATACAGGCAATAGGCTGAATCTGTAATTGCAGAGATGATGTTGAATTAAAATACTAAACAATTCTGGGGACAATAAGTATAAAACAAGCTGCCAGGGAAGGTTATGGAATCACCTTCAATGAAAAATTCAGGGCTAGACTTGACACTCATCCATCAAAGCTGGTAATGAAATCAGTCCTGTCACAGTACAAGGGAATGGACTAAATGACTCACTAATGGATCCTCAACCCAACAATTATCATTTTATCTGGCTTGTGGAAGCTTGTGTAGTACACAAATAAGTGTATTTAAATTTTAGTGTTTCGTGACCCTGGGTAAGCATCAATTTTGTCTTTAGAAGTCAGCTTTAAAAAAATTGTGCTGTCAAATCAAAGTAGAATGGGTTAACTCATTGGAATATGAAGATATAAATGGGGGAGATTAAGTTATTGTTTACATTTTATGTATTCTGAAGCATCCTTAGTCGTAACTTATGATATGCTTATGGTTGTGTTTTGAATTTTTTCTGTGCATTGCATGTGTTTCTAAGGTTCTAGGTGTGATTTATTTTTTGGAAAAAAAAAAATCTTTTCCTAAGTATCTACAAATGAAGCCCTCACAGTAAGATCTCTCCTTTCTGAAAAATTAGTTCTAAAACTGCTTGAAGAAAGCCCATGAATATAGAAGAACTGGTGGTATTTCCTACAGGTCAACAAATTCAGGCTTTGAGTAAGACTGCATTCCAATTTTGAAGATAGCTTATGCCTGAAATTGCTGTATTCACAGTGCCATTACTTTTTAACATGTATTAAAGAAACAGATTCCTTGCAATTTTCATGTTAGCATACTATTCCAGTGTATTATTTCTCAAGAATAGTAAATTTTTTGGATCAGCTACATTCACCTGAGCAACAGAAAGTCTGTTACAGAAGAAAGCGCAGTTAAAGGACACAGTGAATATAAATTCCCCCAGTACAGTCTTGGAGTATGAAACAGCTTTTCAGGTCTGGGATGTGATTTGTTTGGTTTTAGAGCAACTGGCTTTCAAAATCTACAGCTCAGAAGGAACACCTTCAGATTAACCCAGAAAGTGATTGGAAACCTATAGAAACTAATGGGCTTTACATAACCCACTGAACATATGAAACACATCACATACCATGTCCTCTTTTCATCAAGAAGACAGCTCTCAAGTATTTATTAGTTTGCCTGAGATCAGAGTGATCAATGGAATACTTCTCCCAAAACAGGCTAACAGCTTCAAATGCCATAGTGAAATGCCAGAAATTCTAGATAGGACTTTCATTTTTTTTTTATATCTTCACCATGAATATATCGTTTCAGCTATAATGGGAAGATACTGACCTTTGGAACCTCATTCTTGCCTGTTTCCCACCATGATGTCACTCAGGAGTAGCCTGGATATAAATCATAAAATCTGATAATTTTTTTCTTCTGTAATCTCAAATTTTCAGTTGCTGCTTATTCATGCACCAGTAGAAGAATGTTTGGTTTATTTTTTGTATCCAGAGGCTAGTTTATGAACAATGATGAATTAAATTGTTATGCTTGAGTGTGAAGTTATGGTAAAGATCAAGCTCCACTTTTATTGGAAATCTAAATTAACAGCAAATCTGTAGAATAACTAATTATTAGTTCTGCTTCAATGTAATTTCAAATCTGAGGATGCATAAATGAAACTGTCAAAGCAGCTGTGGGCTGGCTTCAAGCCATTGGGAAATTTTCTCTTCATCCAAGCAAGAGCTAAAAGATTTCTTAAGGTGCAGAATGCTATCTCTATAGTTTCTGAGCTAATCTGAAACATACCAGGTCTGAAAAGCTAGAACATATTTTCTTTTGTTTTCTTGTTTGTTTTTTTTTTTAAAAAAGGAAAAAGCAGATGATGATTGTGAGGAGTTTCTATAATTTGCTTTGTTTTCCTCTCAAAATTATAAAGCTTAAAAATGCTGGAAGAAAGAGTAATATAGAATTAGGCTGCTGCTCATGACAGCCAACTGACATCAACAATAAACCTGTTTTTTACATGCTTTTAACATTTTTCTATGTTTATCACAATGGAAAATTTTAGGCGAAACCAGGTGAAAACATACAGAAACAGATTTAAAACAAAAAACGTGTTCCTTTTAAATCCATGAATTATTGCCAAAGGATTTTAAAAGTAGTCTGGCATCCTTGAAAAAAAGACTCTACTGAAGAATATTAAAAGTGTAATGCTGATGCAAACTCCAGTTCAGAGGCCTGCCACATTGACAGTGAAATGTTCTCATATCCGTCCTGATTTTTGGTGATTTAACACACATTTCCCTGAATTTGTGATACTAGCATTTTTTAGATGTGATAGAAAAGACTGAACTTTCTATTGCCATTTGTGTGTTCTGAAATAATGAAAATTTCAGCAGGTACATTATATTGTCTTTTTGAGTCTGTTTTAAACAATAAAGAGCATGTTACATTCAATAGAGATGAATAAAAATAGATTGTTCTTTATTTTTATCAAGATGAAGACATTATTTAGACCACTAATTCATTTTTCTGTTATGGCATAAAACTCACTATTCATAGTTTCTGTTAAATTAGAAGCTTGCTAATCTAAAAATCTTTTATCCATATACCTGATAATCTTTGAAAAATACCCAATAACCAAGTCTGTCTCCAAATCCTAGAAGTGTTTTATAGCTGATTGAGGAATATAATGAAATTTTGCAGTGTAAACACTTGTATTTGAAACATAGTGTGCCTACAGTGAAGAAATACTTCTAAATTTCAAAATAAACACTGTAGCTATCAAAAAGAATAAACGGCTATTGCCATTTACACTTAACTGAATATATAACTTTCTGAAATAACTCCTTTTCCACTTTCAGTATCAATTTACTGTATTCACTTCTGACATGTTCTTCAATGAGAAAGAGGAGGGAAGTTGGCTTTAGGCACTTAAAAAATATTTTGATTTTTAAAACTGTGTGTTTTTCTTGTTGTTAAAATGTTACTTGAACTCAAACTGCTGACCTTTCAGGATGTGCACAAAGTATTCTAAAACTGAGTTCTGAACACTGGCCATGAAACTACTGTCCTAACCTGATAAATGGATTGGAAATAAGCTACCCAACAGTGAGAATGGACCATTAATTTTAATCAAAGGTGATGTAGAAAGGCGAATGGGATGCATGACAATGTCAACAGCCCAGTAGGTGTTAAGGGGCTACACAGCCTTACTTGTTACTAGGTAGTGCCATTAGTTGAGCTTGGCTGAAGACAGAATGCCATGCCTGGAATTGAATGACCAGGTCACTCCAAATTCTAATGGAGAAATGGTGTTTCAGAAATACCACTGTAATTGTATCAGAAATCAAGGACAACAGTTTAGAAAATATTAAGGGCTTGCCTTGTCATCTTTACGTTGTTTTCGGGGGGTTTTTTGGTTTGGTTTGGTTTGGTTTTAAGGGAAGCATCTTTTCTCTTTTGTGGTTTTATCTTGCTATTGTTTCTTGAAATACTCAGCTCTAATATTTGTAAGCAGTAGAGTTGTACCATTACTCTTAACAGATTTTCTCAATCTTTGTGTGTTCTGTATAGAAGACAGGATGCAAGAAAAACTGGAATTATGGCTTCTCTGGTCTTTTATTAATTTATTTCTGGATAAGAGGGATTTTCTTGTTCCTTTTTCAACAACTTTATGCTAACACTAAAATAAACCCAAGAAAGCAGCTACAGTCTATCTACAGTTGTGGTATTGGTTGGTTTAATCTTAGCTTCCTGATGTGGGGAGACTCTTCTTTCAGTCAGCAAATATACCTCTTTATTTTGTGTATCTGAGGGTTATAAAGTACTGTATGACAGCTTGAATTAATGATGTTTATAATGAAGACATAAAAATGCAGGGATGACAAAGAAGCATTTTTATATCCATGCTTTAGGTTTTCTACAAAGGTTCATTTAATCTGACACAGCGTTGCATGCATAAGAAAGATATGTACTACTGCATTAGTAATTCTTGCACTCTTATTTAAAATGAAATTAATTATACTGCTGTCTACTTAATAGAATACTTTTATAAACAGTAGTTCTTGTTCTTCTCAAATAGCTGAAGATCAGCTTCGTGCAAAGGGTTATGACAAAACTCCAGACTTTATCTTGGAAGTGCCAGTAGGTAAGTCTTTTTTAAGATCTTTTTCTTATTTTGTGTAGAAATGTTCATGCTAAAATATTATGGCTACTTAAGTGGAGTATATTATAGGATACAGCAAATTATTCTCTTTTTTTCAGTAGTTACCCAATAATTTTAAGAGCTGCAGGTTTTGATCAGAGAGGTTTGGGGTTTGGTCAACACCAAAACAGAGTGTTTCCTCTTTGGTCTTTACATAATTTTTTCTCATTATCACAAAAGAAAAATAAAAGAAAATGAGAATCCCCCAAATCCCTACTCCCTTTAACCTGCTATGCCCCCTTCTTTATGAGCTCAATTCTGATTTAACAGTAATTGTCTTACACTTCCAGCCCAAATCAGTTCAAACCAGTCTTAGCAATTTAACCATTATACCTATAGGACCTTGTGTAAAGGTTTGTCATTGTTCAGCTGTTCTTTTGCCATCACATTGCACCTAAGTTTCACTGTGCAGTTGTCTATTGTTTCTTAAAAGCCTGAATAGCAAGAAGGCATAAAAATAGGTATAAATGTCATGTCAAAGTTCATCTACATTTTCTGGTCATGAGGCCATGTAAGAAGGTAATCAGATAACATAGTGGCTGGGCCATGGAAAAAAAAACATCCATGTTGCCCAAGTGTAAAGGGTTATTAATCACTTGTTGTAAATTGACTTTCCTGCCAAAAGACTTCACCTCCACAGAATGCAGCACCTGTCTGTGCAGATGCCTACTGTTGTGTCTGTAGGAAAAAATAAGAAGGCTGAAACCATGTGGAGATCATAAACATGACTGGTTTGTTTGTTCTTTAAGTTGACAGTGGTTTGAATTTTTACTGAGATAGTGATTTGTGCAATGGTGAAAAGAATTGAGTAGTTACTATAAAATGTTTCACTACTTGGAAGTGCTTGAAATACCATCTTTCAGCACAATTATCTGTTATCCAAAAGATAAACTGTGTCTACAAGAGTCTTCTGAAAAGATTTTAAAGACTTTCCTGAGGTCAATGGTGTTTGTATTCCTAATCACATTTCCAAAAAAGAAAAACAGTAGTGATGTGAATAAGAGTTGTGTCTACAAAAAAAAAAGTTCCTTTGTAGCTACATGACTTCATATCTGAAACAGTGAGATTTGACATCCTAAAGATCTGCAGTTCACTCTTGTTAAGCCACTCTTGGAGAGTTTTCAATTAATTCCTACTTCTTCATTTCTCTATCTTTTTATTTGTGAAGGGACTCAGTGAGATACCAGGGACTTGTGAGGGGATGAAGGAACAGGTTTTTTTAATCAAGTCTTAAGTTAGCAAGTAAGATTGTGAAATTATAAAATCATAGAATGGTTGAAGCTGGAAAGGACCTTTTTGGTGGTCATTTGCTCAAGCAGAGTCATCTAGAACAGGCTGCTGTGTCCATATGGTTTTGATTTTCTCCAAGGATGGAGACTCCACAACCTCTCTGGCACCTCTGGCCACCAAAGAGAGCCTGGCTCCATCTTCTCAACACGTGCCCTACACATAGTGGTACACATCGATAAGATCCCCAAACAGTGTGAACCATAATAGAAACAATAAATACTTGGTATTAAGATACACTCACTATTATATTAGGAATAGATAAGATTATATCCCATCAAGTCAGGAGCTTTATCAGATGGAAAAAACAAAAGCAGGTAGATGGAGATAATGTTTTTAACACTTGAGAGGTGAAACTGGGAAACAACGAGAAGAATTCTTTGGTTTGTAATATCACCCCTTTAGAAAGAAGGTTAAAAATAGCCATTGATTTGTTTGCATGAATTTGTCTCTAAACTTCTGAATAGTGATAATGCATTACTTTCTACAAATTACTTTGGTCACTTGAGATTGGTAGGAAATAATTTTCTATCTGTTATCTGATCTGAACTAAGAGAGTCCTTGTACTCTCTTCTTCAGGACTCAATACATTGCTAGGAGAGGCAGATGTTTCTTAGAAATTGTTTCTCATTTGACTACAGAGTTTATGCCTCAGCTATTGTATCTCCTGGGGTCTAAGGACTTTTGAGGGGTGATGTAGGAGCATAGGCCTTGCACAGGTTAACTTAGTTACTTACAGCAGCGTAGTGGTGGCTTGTGAAACTTAAGCGTGGTCACTCCATGAGTCATTTACCCAGATTTCCTGAGTAATTTTACAGTCTGTGGTCATTCATGTGCTGTCACAGCCTCTTCTACCTTTCTGTATTGTGCTTCTGGGTCTGCATGCCCTTTGAATACCTCATCCCAGGTCAAATAGAGGCTAAGACATCATGGCAGTGGATATCAGAGGAAACTCAAAATAAAGGAAACATTTTTAAAGACTTCAGTAGTGATACCCCATATTATGTTTTGGAGAAAGAACGATGTTTCAGGGGGAATCAATTTCTCCTGCAAAATTAGATTGTTAATTTCAAAGAAGACTTTCCTTTTACTAAAAGGAAAAAAAAATAATTTTATTAATGATAGAAGTTTAGTTCTGCAAGAAATCAGGAAAGATGTAAAGTAAATCAAATCCTGTGGCATTGAAAGAAACATGAAATTCAAGATCACATTTTCTAGTTAAGCATTACTGGTTTTGCAAAAATAAGGAAACAGATATATATATCTATGATAAAATTTCTATCCATTCTTACACCGTCCACTCTGAATTGGTGAGAATTTTCTGTCTTTAAGAGCTTAGCTAACTGTTGTTATTTACTAAAGGTTTTCAATTTCTTACCTGACAACTCCTTTCCAGCAGTAAGGGACAACTGCACCCTGAGTCTAGTCTCTTCTTCTTTACATTCTGTTTGTCTTAGAATCAATGCAGAACAGGCTGTTATTAAACTGAAATGGATATAATTACCCATTTATTTTCTGGTACTTTATTTTTTTTAAAAATGTCCTATATGCATATTTGAAGGATATTTTTACAAGTATGTAACTCTGTTGCAAAAATGAATTTTGTGAAAGATGGGGAGGTCAATAGGATATTCTTAAACACATTCTTAGAGGCTTTTGAGTTTGATTTTCATAGTTCACTTTTTTTTCTGCTGTCACTCTAGCTGTTGAGGGACACATAATTCACTGGATTGAAAGCAAAGCCTCATTTGGTGATGAAAGTAGCCACCAAGCCTACTTGCAAGACCAGTTTTGGAGCTACTGGAACAGGTACATTTCTGTTAGATTTTCTTACAGACAAATAGGAATGTGTTTTTAAAAGAAGTTACTGGAAAAAAGTACTTGTGATTTTTGTATTAAGCCATGTGAACAAAATACATGTTAATAATCTGGCATTTTGAATGTCATTAATTAGTATGTCAAGTTACAATGCTGACATTTCTGAAAAATACACATACATGTTAATATGCAGCAGATATATATGGCAATTTTATAGTGATGCTTGGTGACAGAATAATGTCACAGTTTACAAGACAGAAAATTAGCTCTGTTCTGGCCCAAACCAGGACATTGGTATAGAAGTTATATATCAATTTTTTTTGTACCTGACTTTAAAGGTGGATTTTGCTGTAACATTTTGTAAGGACTCCAAGGTGTTAAATATGATTTTATCATGTACTAACTAATATTGCAACTTTGAAAGTCAAATAACATCTCTCAATGAGCAGTCAGTCAAGTACCTTTAATGTCAAAGAAGCTAGACTGAATTAATATTCCAGTCCGTGAGACTGTGTTGGAAGTAGTTTTGTGATTTTGTCAATTATTGTTATTGCTGTTTATATTGAAAATTACTACAAAAATTATTGATTCTTAGATATAGTGAGTTTACATTCATATAAAGCAAACTAGAAATCTTATTGAGATCAGTCACTCCCTAAATCCAGAATTTGGTGATAGGCTGACTATGGAAATCAGGAAGATTTCTGTGGGTTTTTTTTTTTTTAAAAAAAAATCCTCTTAGTTGTGATTTTGATACTGCTTGGCCAAAATAACAACACCACATTATCTTTCTTGACAAATGAATTCTGAGGTACTGCAGCTTATTCTAATGTAATGACAGTTGGGTTAAGGAATACTTGTTGATAGATTAGGCTGCATGTAAGTTAGGCAGATAACTGTCATTGTTCTCTGAAACTACTGATATGAAAATTCTCAGGTGTTGATGCTCAAACTGTGAATCAATTTTGAATCATTTAATCAGCTTATGGAGGGACCACTCAAGTGAGAGACAACTTCCCAGTCCATCCACCACACCTGTGTGTCTCCTTGCCTCTTGGAGGAGGAATCATCTATAGAAGTATCAGTTCACAATAGAGAGATCATGATACTCAGCTAATAGTTTAGGGTTTTGAAAACATAGTCTGTTGATTTGAGCTTGAAGGTGAATATAAATTGGAGAGAAAACCCGTAACATTGCCTCTTAGATGTGGGTAGAAATACATGTCTAGATATTTTGCAAGAAATGAAGATAAGAGGCTTTAGATCTTTTCCATTCATGTTTTTGTCTGTTTGTTTCTCTGAAAAGCAGAAGTGAGACTGAAAAAGTTTCTAGGTTTTTTCCCATGTCTGTCACAGATGTAAGTTTAATTCTGCACACAATCTGACTGAAAGCTTTGAACATAGTTGTGGATTGTTTGCTGTTATGTGTGTATTTCATTAAACCCTCTACTCTGTGCTAACTAAATCTGTGAGTCTCTTAAATTGGTCTGTAGTGACAGGAAAGAAATGGCACTTTCTCATTTAACAGAACAGCTCCCTAGATGCAGTCAACCATGTCTGTTCACCTCAGTGCAAAAGAACACCTTTTTATTACTCCGAGTTCTGCAGGGACAGCTTAGCAAGGCTTTTTATGGCTCATACATCAATGGTATTGTTAAGCAATTTTCAGTTGCAGTGCTGCACTGCAGCCTCATCTTCAAATTAAGCTTCACATTAAAAATGTACAAAGTGTACCTTGTCAGTGGTTTTTCACAGTTGTAATTTAGAATGCTGTTTAGATATTGAGAATTTTTGATAATAAAGAAAAAGGAAAAGACAAGTTTGGTCTTGGATATTCCCAGACTGAATCTGCAGAGTGCTTTTTTTTAGAAAAAAAAAAAAAAGTGGTTTTATATGCTGAACAAACTTAGTATAAAATTATTCATGTACTTACATAATTCCTTTTTTCAATATGTTTCTTCCTTCAAAATGGTGGAATCCACTGAGCAGACTATAGTTTTCACTGCCACCAGGCAGACATGACAACTGCATATGCAAAACACAGTTGCTTTGTGCACGTGTAATCAGTACCATACCTTCCCTTCTTTGCTGTCCTACATTGGTATATTTCTTAGAACCATAAGGATAAAAATTGTTGAATAGTTTGTGTTGTGAGAAGTGATTTGGAGAACATGAACAGGAGGTAACACAGATTATATTTTAAAGCATGGTCTGAGAACATGTTTTAAAATATTTTGGTGTTTAACTGAATGCTGCTGTTTCTTTTGTTTTTCCCTAGTGTCTAATTTTATAATTTTTTTCTAACTTAAATTAAAAATTGGAGTCCTGGCTGTAAAAGACTGTTAAACAGTCAGAACTGAGAGGCATGACTGCTTTTTTCTAAGAGGCACATAGAGATCAACAACACATGGTTTAAATAGTAATTAGGGGGTGCACTGTCAGTGACTTGCTATAAGGAGATATACACTCCAATCCAGCAATTTACATTTTCTGTCTTCTGCAGGCCTGGCTAAGGTATATGTACATTCTGGAATGTAATTTCTAAAGAGTCTCAAGAGAAAGCTTGATGGTGTTAATAGCTAAGGAAACTTCACTGTATTTAAAGAAGACAGTAGGAAAATGTCATCTTTGACACTGATATTAAACTAAAGGTAATTTCACATAGTGAGAGAAGCATTTCATCTTCTCTTTGAATGAGAATGGTAAGACATCCCTGTACTAAATTTCTTCTCCCATTTGTTTGCATTCTAAATGTCCTGTGCTTCTGCTTTTTTGAAAAGAATAAATGAAAGTTTCCTATAAGTAATTTTAAGATAGTAACCACACTTTTTGGAAGCCTACATTCATGGTTGTGTTGTTAATTAACACATTATGTCTGATCTTTAGACTTCAGTTTAAAACTAACAGTCATAGTAAAATTTTCATAGAGTCCTGTAGGTGTTTCAGATAAATGCAGTTAGAAAAAATGTAAAGGATTGTGTTTCAGTCACAAACACAGCTGATGTGTTCTCAGGGTTTTTTGACAAGGATGTTCTGTTCAAATTCCTTTGCAGTGGGCTACAAGGATCAATCATATGTGAACAAAGACTGAAACAGACTTTTTTTTTCTCTTCAGCTGTTTATAATGGTTTCACATGATACTGTGAAGACTGTTTAATAATTGTTGTCTGATTGTAGGTGATAGGGGAAGAGGGATGTATGCTGAGGGTTTATGGATGTCTGTTCTATAACAAGATCAGTTTTTTCCAATTGCAAATAGTTTAAAATTTGTACTGGTAAATTGAAAGCCAGTGGTATAACAGCTTGACTTGGAGGAAACCTTGGGAGTTGCATTTGTCAAGTGGCTAGGAAAACTGTTCATGCATACCCAGTATCCAAAGCTTCATTGGCAGCCCAAACATAAAGAGCTGAAAGGTCATTCTTCTTCTTGCAGTATGATGGTTTGTTGACATATTTTGACACACTGGTACAATGCTGAAAGGTTTTGACCTTACTGCAACACTAAGGGACTTAGGGTTTGTTTAGCTATCTACTGCTTGTAGATTTTCACACATGCTGGGTTTTACCCTGCTCCTTTTTGTCTCCCTCCCATCTCCACTTGATATAAGTAAATTAATCTTAAAAATGGATGTAGATAGAAGAGAGTTTATGATGATTTTGCAGCTTAGGACTGTGTATAGATAAATTTCTTCATGAAGAATTCACTTCTTAAAATTTGCCATACCAACTTTGTAACCTTAGTAGCACTGAGTGAGCTATGTCTGGTTTTAGACAAGAGTAGAATCAAAAGCAGTGTTTTCTACTAGTTTGCTGATTCAGTAGTTTACTCTGTGAAGATGCTAAAATTCCGTGTTTTCCTGCAAGATAAAACTATGTGTACACTCACATGCACACATATATGTATAACCACTTCTCTGCACTTCACATTCTAGATATATTTAGTTTATTTTTAACTGCATTTGACATGAACTGTTGTTATCTTTATTCAATGACACATGAACCATATACAAATAATGTAATTTATGAAAAAAAATTTTTTTTTTCCTTGACTCAAAAGTTTGGGTTTTTTAGATTTTACTGGTCATTTCCTCTTTAATACAAGAGCATGAAAGTATTTTCCATTAAGACTACAACTCATGCCTAGCATTGCTATGATGTTAATTGTTTGGCTGAGCATTTAGATTCCTTTACTTTCTAGCAAAACTAGTTTTTGTCTAAGCAAATAAAGAACAGACTGTACCATACTAATACTAGCATTTACCTTTGAATAATTGGCTAGTAAGTATATATTTTCATGCATTGTTCTCCTAAGATAATTTATATATAGGATATTTTTATAATTTAATTCTATTACTTAAGTTTTGTTTACTGCTAAATTTTTATATTCTCAACTTTTAAGGCACTAAATTAAGCACCACGTAGCCATGTTTTTTTCCTTTTATTTTTTCTACTCTCTTAAATATTACTATGTCACAGGGACTCCTGTAGTGTAGCTTGTGCATTTTCCGTTTCCATCCACATTACTGCAAGTCTTCACCTCCAATTTTCCTGGTATTTCTCATTCAGATTAGGCAAGCATCGAAGTTTATGTACAATAAGAGCTGACAGCATAGATCCTGCTATGCTTGCCAAAGGCCTGGTTGCAGACACTCTACTATGTCAAAGAATGTCAACCCCCCACAGACCTTATCTTTCAGAATTCCTTGTAATTTTTAATTGACATTTACATCTGACATTTTCAATGTATTTCTTAGTGTTGAGTCTTTATCTACCTAGTAATAGTTAAAACCAAAGCAAAGCAGAGAGTCTTCCTGTAAACTATGATATCATATATTTTTCGTTTAACAAGGTCAGAAACACACATGTCCAACCACCCCTTCCTTAATGTAATTCTATATTTGTTAGTCTAATCCATTTCAAATGGTAATTGAGGAGGGAAGTAGGGATATAAAGCAAAATTTAACTCTTATTACTAACAAACAAAGCAGAAGTATATTAGTATTACCACGCATCGTGCACAGGAAGGATACAGAGATTTGGAGGAAAATTTAAGACTACCAATAGAGATTTTCCTTTAAGTCAGGCAATGGAACACTGAATGTAGTACCTTCATACCTATATTCATGCAACATATGCATGCAAACAGCATATTGCCAATGAAGTAAAGCGGGCAAGTGTATAATTTAGCTGCATGTTGCAGTGTGTTGAGCTTCTTTGCTTTCAGAAAACTGAATTTTTCATTTGGTTTAAAATACAAATAACCCAATAAATTAATATGAGCATAATTATACATGTATTGGAAGTTAGAATAAGGGAATACGGTTGATCATAAATGTCACAAAGCAAAGACATAGAAGAAGCATTTTGTCACAAATAATGCTGCTTTTCTTCTAATTAGTTAATTTACATTTTACAAATTAAGGGCAAGATTCAAACAGAAGATAATCTAGTAGCATATCATAGCTTTACTGACCTGTATTTGTATATGCCAAATTTAAGTTAATTAGAAATGTAGATGCTGTTTGTTTTATCTGTCAAAAAGCTCATATTTTAAAAAAAAAATCTAGACACACTTTTCCCCCCAACATTTATCATCTAAATAATAGTCTTGCCAAGATGGCAGCCTCATAATAAACTCTTTTCAGTGGAGTGATGGGTAATGAAGCTTGCTTGTGAAGGCAGCGAAAAATGTTGTCTAGCCAAATGTGTGAATATGATGGCTAGAGAATCAGTGGACTTTCTCAGTCATCAATCTTTTTAGTAGCCTCTTATACATCTGAATATTTTGATAGATGATCTAATAATTGAGTTATCTATCTTTCTAACTATCAGAGTTGCATAAAAATTATTCTCACATGCTATTGAATATTATATATATTGAGCATCCAGTAAATTTTTCAAAAAAGGTCCAAGAGGTGGAGGAATTTAGTTGTGTCTTAAACAGCCCTTAGTATATTAAATGATAAACTGATATATGTAGAATACAAAACCATTTGTACTGTTATAGGAAAAAAGTAAATAATGTCAATACCTGATTACAGATAGAACTTACAGTAAATAAAGCATGTAAAAACATGAGACAGTGCTCAAGCTTAAGAGAAATTTGGGGCATAAAATTAGTAGATTCAGTAGTCCCTGGCCAGTTACTGGACACCAGTCACATTTACACAGGGTTGCACAAATTCCTTGTGGCTTAGGCAAAAAGAAATAGCTTCACAGTGGAGTCCCAGCTTACTGTTCAGCCACTGTTAGAGCAGCCTTTCTTGATTAAAGATGAGACTGTAAAGTATATATTGAAACTACCCACATTTTGTTTATCCTGGGAGATTGCAAAATATGTATTCGTGTTTCCAGAGCAGAAGAATTTGCTTTCCCAGGAATCTTGCATTAAAGAAGCCACTCAGGATGTTTGGATAAGTTGCATTAAGCACATCATTACATGTATCTTAATAGAGCTTCAGAGTAGCAAAGCAAAATGATTGTGGGTGTCAGTGTATTTTTTTTAAACACTACAAGAAGACATAGTAAATTTTTTTATTTTGCATTTCTGCTCCAAGGGTCAGGTAAATTTATTTTAACAATACTAAAAATATTTTTGCATTGAAATGTTTTTAATTCAAATATCTTTTCCCCCCTCAGTGTCACCAGTTTATGTTCAGATGCATATGTTTCTGTAGATCATAAAATCTTTCTTCTTGTTTGAAATTATAAATACACCTTTGTCATGAGTATTTACAGACATTCCAAGATTTACATCTGAACTGTCAAAGTGTAACTGCACGGCTTTTCTAAGTGTGAAATATATAGAATTTTTTAATTGTACACGGCTATGCCTTAAATATTGAAATTAAAAGGCTGGTTTAGCTGTGGTGCTGATATATTTGTCCTTCATCCCATTTTTCTGAGATTTGTTGTTTATCAGCAAGAGACAGTCAGCTGCAGGAGAGCCTCTGCGGACACTCGTATTTGCATGGTCCAGGCCTGTCTCTTCAGGTTTCATTATTTAGGTCTGATGGCTGGTTAGGTCTTATCAAAACTAATACCATCTGAAGTACCAGGCTTTCAGTGGTCACATAAGCAACACAAAAATTTCCAGTCTGACTAATATTATTAAAGACAGTATCTCTTTAAATTTCAGCTTTGTTTCAGTGTCTGCATCAATTACATCTTGTAAATGCATTTCTGTGAATGTTTTACTGCTTGTTTCAATACATCTGAATTAAATTATGTTCTGCACATTTTTAAATTAAAAAAATAGTGGAAGTGCAAGTGCTTAGACTAAAGATTTCCTACATTCTTACTTGATCCTGCTAAGGCATAAGCAACTAGTCTATCGCTAGCTTCTCATTGTTGGTATAGTACAGAAAATTAAAATTTTTTTGAAGACAGAAAGCTAGATGGATTTTTACCAATTATTTTATCAGCTCTTTATAGCAAAAATTGAGTGTGTCATGTGAATATGTAACTTAATTTTATTTCCTCCAGAATGAGAGACTTCCTGCATGTCTTTGGGTTCCTTTATGCATGATAAAATATTATTTCATGTATTTCTTTTCTGCTCTCATGTTTGTTGTGTTCCACGTCTACTATAGTTAAATTTATTTCATGTTCCAATTGTTGTAATGCTGAAATAGAATCTTTGCAATTCACGGTTTCAGGATACTGCCATTTATAATTTTTGAAATTTCCAAAATAGTTCAGAGAATTTAATGAGGCATCCCACAAAATGATTGGAGAGCCCATGATCATGATCAGCTTATAACTGCAATATTTTGTGATATCCTGTCTATAATACACCACAGTATTTAGGGGTTTTTCAGCCTTTTATTGTATCTTCCTCACAGATGTCGACCACAACACTTTTCATATAACCAAGTTGGTATGATCCCAAACTGGTTTAAATTATAAAGCCATGCAAAATTGAGCCCACTGTCTGTATCTCCTAATGTGAAATGTACCATTTTCTAGATTTTAAAATAGTGAAAAGTATACATATTTCAGACTCTCTGTAGAAGAGTAATTTGAAAAATATATTCTCATTTGTTTATTTAAAAAGGAGAACTATATTGCATCTTTGGCAACACAACACAGTATATTAAGTGAGTTTTTCTGGCTTTTGAAGGATGCATGTGAGTTTTTGAGACACTGAAGCTGTAACCCAACATGAAGAAGACAATGATGGCAGTGAGCTTCTGTCCAGAGTTAATCAGCTGCAGAATTTGTAAACTGCGTATGTGTCAAAGTTGAAAATGTTAGCACTCTGATAGAAGCTTGAAAAGGTTAGACCTGATAAAAGCCATCAGCAGTTAAAGAAAGTGATTTATGGGAATGTAATGACACAAAATGCCTCATTTATCACTCATATATAGATAGGTTAAGGTTTCTGTGTCATACTTTAAAAACTTGACCACTTAGAATTGTCAAAATAGGTACTTAATTGCCCATCATACATTTCAGTTCAAATTTCCTTTGCTTGAATTTTGGTGATTTTACTGTTTTGCTTCTCATATGGTTCTTTTTTAAGTCATTCATATTTTGTTTTTACTTCATATTTGTTTCAAAAGAAGACCTTAAAGCTCTTTTAAAACTTTTATTAAGTAAAGCTGTTGATTTGAGTGCGATTCAAATCTTCTGTTGATTTACAATTTCATTTAGCTTAACTATAAGGAAAGAAACTGAAGGTTTAATTTACTTTTGGTTTATACCACTAATTTTCATCAAGAGTTTGCAGCTTTTTAATTTATTCCTTACATTTCCTTACATTTCCTCTTCACACCAAAATATGAGATTTAAAAGTGAGATCCATCAATTGGTTTCCAGTTCCAGTCACTTAAGCTACTGTTTATCTCCATACAAATTAAATGTAACCCAAAACTACTAGTACTGTTTAATGATAAAAGTTAGGAAAAATGCATGGTAGTGCATTCAGGCTTTCGCTGGTTGGATTTGATGGTGACAGCAAGCAAGTCCTGTAGATTTTGAGACTGTTATGTTTTGGTTTTTTCCTAGCTGTCCACAGTTTCATCATAATGCTGACAAAAAATAAATGCAGTCATGGCTAAAACCTCATTCAGGAATTATATTTACAATTTTGCAAAATAAAGCAATACTTTAAAGACATTGCATAAATATTAAAACACAGGTTCAGTTGCTGGAAGGAAAAAGTGCAAAACTGAAGTTTGCAAGTATCTCTTTTTCTTTCACTACTTTTTAAAACTCTTTCATTCTGTTATTTCTTAATTTTATACAGAAAAGCCACAGCAGAATATTTTTAATTTTTAATATTAAAAAAAAAACTTGCCTTTTTGTTAGCTTTCACAATTTATGGCCCCAGTTGCAGAGCATTCTGTTTGTTCAGCGATGACCTTCCAGGTTCGATTTAAAAAGAAGTCAGAAGCATTTGTCATGTCTGCTCGATCTTGTCCAGAGGTACCTATTGTAATTATAAAGGACTAATAAGGTTGTTTATAATATAACAGTCTGACAGCCCTAAAAAATCTTCTGGAGAGCAACTTATGTGTGCCTGAATATCGTAAGAAAAAAAATAATCTGTAACCTTCTTGTGATACGTTGGACTCTGTCTTTTCAACATTTGGTTGAGAAAGCATAAAGACCTTGTATCTCAAAAATTTTAAATTTAAAAGATAAGCTGTTATAATTTTCTCATCAGTAACACCTTTTGGAAATAGTAATAATGTGGCTATAGTACAGTTCCACCCTTTATTTAATTAGTCTATATAGAAATTACAATAATGTACTCAGAAACATTTAATTTCTTTCACAGTGTAAAAAAACCCCTACTTATTAACATGTCTACTGCAAAAATGCACGATACATTAATATAGTTAGCTCTGTTTCTTAGAAAGAAATCCAAATTAAGAAAATCTAAGTTTTTTCTATTATAAGCATTATGAAAATAGTGCTGTGGGTCGGTGTTATTATATTGGTATTTTACATTATATATCAGGTTTTTTTACAATTGAGTTATGATCATTTTTCTCTTCATATGTCTTTGTCTTGCTTCTGCTCTTCCTGTTCCTCCTCCATTTCGGCATCATCCAGCAATACCAGATATTTGTAGGAATATGTATATATATATAAGCTAAGCAAAAACATACCAAAACTATTGGAATTTCAATGTTTGACAGAGATGTTTGCCTCCCTTGTAGGGTATGTAAAAACACTGTAGTATTGTCAGGCTACCATATATCATTTAAATACCGTTAGACAGCAAAAGCAAAATCTTGACAATTTGGTAATCTCATCATGTGATTTCAAGAAGGATTTTTTTCATATGTACAATTGAGACAAATTTATGTTGTATGTATTTATGGTTGATAAACTCAAAATTGTCTCATTTCATTAATTTTTAACATTGTGCTCTCTTAATGACTATGAAGAATGTATTAAAATGCCTTAATTATAGGGCTAGAAGAGAAAGCAGAAGACTTTTTAGCATATGATCTTTCAATTGTTCACTAAAGGATAAAGAAGGCATTCAAGCGTGGTTTAGATAACTGTCAGCAATAATAAAACGCAAGGTAGTTTGTAGAGCCTTTAAAGACCTCTCAGGAAAATGGATTTAATTAAAAAGCAATAAAATGGACTTTTCATTTCAAAAAAATCCAAAATGTTATAAAATTTCGGGAAGTTCCTGTTTTAAAAATAGTGTATTTTTCCAAGGATAAGGAAGAATAGCTGTGAAAATATTCTGCAGTGTACACTGCAGTGATAGCTTTATTTTGTGTGTGTAGATGTGTGTCCTTTAGCTTTTAACACACAGACCGTGGATAGCATGTTAAAGCATATTTCAGGTTTTCTTAGCTGAGTGATTTTACCTGTGGGAGGATATTTAGTTTGTTATGCTTTTAACAAGGATTTGTTTAAAAAAAAAATTAAGTGAACATTTAATTTCTTAATTGTGTTATCTTAATTACCAGTGCTACAATATAAGAGATATATTGGCCAAAGTTCATTTGCTTATTTGGTAGAGTCATTAGGCTCCTCCTGATTAAATGTGTCTGGGTTATATACAGTGAAAATACATTTCAAAATATAGTTCCAATTTTTGCTTTCTTCTTATATAATAAAAATGCATTTGGTAATAAATTTTTTTGGTCGTGTGGTGTGTTGAAAATTTTGGTTAATTGCTTGTTCTGCACCACTGGATTGTAGGACTTCTGGCAAACAAGGAACAGCTTAACTTCCAAGGAATAAGCAGTGATTTATAAGCAGCATTGACTGCTGTCTTCTTAGAGTAGTTTTGCTCCTTTACTTAGGCTTGTGCTTTCCTGAGGAAGTTTTTGTGCATTGTTTTCTCTTACCCTGGTGCACGCACATCAATTGCATTGACAAATTGTTTTGTATAGCTAAGTACCAAGTGAATCTGCATGCAAGTTGGTTTTGTGTAGTTCACCAAAGTGCATTTTCAGCAAATGCCAGGACTCTATCAGTTTTGTAGTTGCTGGCCCAAGTACATAATAAAGCATGTTCATAATGAAAATATGACTTTAGTATTTGGAGTCCTCCTATATTTAGCATCCTCCTAAGTTTGGATTGTTGGTTCGTGTCAGTGTTCACTTTGTCACTGCTCAGAGAAATGGAAAATCACCCCTGGTTTTGGAGTTGTGTTTTTTTTTCTCTTCTTAAAAAAAATAAGGTTTGTTTCCTGCTTGCACCCATACCTTGAACTGAAGCACAAGTGAATAGCAATGACTCTGTGCAAAAGACAGCTAAGATACTGCTGAACGTGTGTGTATGTATGGCACCATAAAGCATAAAATGTTTCACTGTTTTCTTCACTGCTGGGCTTCCTGAGGCTTGAGGACTCAGAATTACCCAAACTACAAGAGGATCACAAAGCACATGTACAGTTACCTTTGGCAACCTTTCTGTGTATAGGGTGCATGTTTTTGAGAAAGAAGCACCTCACATCATGCTGACATCAGACTCCTTTCTGTTTTCAACTGGTTATGTCCCTTTTTTTCCCACTCAGCCCTCCTGATGTGGTAGGGCTGCTAGGTGGGATAATGGTTCTGTAGAGTATACTCTACAATCTGATATTCTTAAACCTGCAGCTGATGGGCTTCTGCAGAATTCATTAGTTTTGATCATGTCTGTTGGACTTTTAAGTCAAATGTTAGACTGCTTGATTTCCATTTCTACTAATAATTTGTTTTCTGCTCATTGAAATATTTTTTGGTTGGATTTTTAAAACTTCATTGCCATGAGTTGATTGAAAGCCAGAGATGTCTGGCTTTCAGTAGTGACCTTTGTAAGCTTTGGTAAGCACACAAGGCTCTCACTGAGTAAAAATTAGTAACATACAGCATGTTAATTTGTGGTACATTAATTAATTTTTTTTTCATATGTAATGACGTTATCTTTTAGAGGTTTCTTATGCTGGAAATCCAATTTCCTAGATCTAAAAGCCCGCCCTTACTGGCAAGAATCCTTCATTAAAAACGGTAGAGAGTTTGTATCACTACTTCAAAATCCAACATCCTAGAAAGAAATGTAGAAATGTGCATTATCAGAGGTCAGAAAGCTTAATCTGGCTTCTTGTAATGCAGGCTTTTGCTTCTTAACGTAATTGCCCAGTAGCTAACACATCGAGCCTCAGTACAAGCTGAGGGTTTCATGATGCCAGGAATAAGAAGAAGGTAGAATAATGGTCTTGATTTACACTGAAATGCATTATGATTCTTAGCAGCAATGATTCTCATGGATTTGCTTCTGGACAATGGACAGTGTAAGCTATAATGGCTATAAATTTAGCTTTGAATGTCCATCATCGATCCCTTTAGTACTCCCAAGCAAATTACATGTTACTTCTTTATGTAAAAGTGATGCAAAATATTGCATCAAAATATTGCAAAGTCACACTTAAAATTGATAAGTTTCTTAAAACTCAGGTTAGAGATTTTGCACATACATATGTGAGTATGCTCTGCTGTGAAAAATCTCTACTCTTGCAGCCACAGTAAACCTGACTTCTCGAAACTTTAATTTCTTATCACCATTTAAACTGTGTCAAGTAAGAGAAAAAGAATCCAAGAGTACTGTCTGCATTTTGGCATAAAATGTTATGAAAGCAACATAAAGTTCCAGATGTTTTTTGGCTCGTGTTAAGGAGATAAAGGATAGGATTCTAGGAAAAATAGAAATCATGTCAAGCTACCTCTCAAGTCATGCTTCTCTGCAAAGTGTCCAGGGGAATAAGTTGAGAAAACGCAGTCTGTGTTCTCACTGTTAGAGAAGAGACTTTCCCAATATGCTTTTCGTGTCTTCTTTGTAGAATCATCATGTGCTGCTCTGAAAAACAATACCTTTGCTTGTAGGTTTTGGGTTTTTTTTTACTTATTTAGTTTTCTCAAGACCAATGGGATGTAATAGCACTAAGACCTGTAGCCAGCTCAGCCTCTGCCCTTTCCCTGGCTTTAACAGGCCACAAAATTAGGCTGATTCTTTGGAATTGGCATGATGGAAGAATCAGTCATGTGCAGATCTCCACTGAAACTCTGCATCATAATGTAGATTCTATATCAGAATCTATGTTTATGTGAGTGCATGTCTGTATTACATAAACGTAACTAGATTATGAATTCAAACATGATACTTTTGTATTGTTTTTATAATACTTTCTATGCATATCAGTAAATTAATAGAATCATAGAATTAGCCGGGTTGGAAGGGACCTCAGAGATCATCTAGTCCAACCCTTGACCCACCGGAGCAGTTGCTAGACCATGGCACTGAGTGCCACATCCAGTCTTTTTTTAAATGTCTCCAGGGACGGAGAATCTACCACCTCACCGGGCAGTCCATTCCATAGCCTAATCACCCTCTCCGTGAAGAAATTCTTTCTAATATCTAACCTAAACCTCCCCTGGCACAACTTAAGACTGTGTCCTCTTGTCTTGTTGAAGGTCGTCTGTGAAAAGAGTCCAGTTCCCACCTCGCTACAGCCTCCTTTCAGGGAGTTGTAGACAGCAATGAGGTCTCCCCTGAGCCTCCTCTTCTTCAGGCTGAACAGCCCCAGCTCTCTCAGCCTCTCCTCATAGGGCCTGTGCTCGAGTCCCTTCACCAGCCTGGTTGCCCTCCTTTGGACCTGTTCCAGGACCTCTACATCCTTCTTAAACTGAGGGGCCCAGAACTGGACATAGTACTCGAGGTGTGGCCTCACCAGTGCTGAGTACAGGGGAAGAATCACCTCCCTGGACCTGCTGGTGACGCTGTTTTTGATACAGGCCAGGAAATAAAGTTGTGCCTTGCTGCTGATATGAATATTTCATACATCTCTAATACTCTGTCCTTGCTTTTGCTGTCATACACACCTGTGAATGTGTCTGAACTGAAATTAGTAGAAAAATTAACTTTCTGAACAATGGAATGTGTTAAGATTCTTTAGTTAATTGCAGATAAGATGAAAAAAGCTGTGAATACCATGGGATTTTTTTAACCTATGGAGAAATACTGTGCTTTGTGAGTCTTTTCTATGGGGGAATTTGAGTAGAGCATTCCTTTTGGTAGCTCGCACTGTGTGTTTTGGAGTATTAATTACCTCGTCAGATTTTATTAGAGCCCACTGAGTTTTGCATAATTAAAAATGTGCAAAAGATAAATGGTATGAGATGTGGCATTAAGAACCTTTACGTTTGCCAAATGTTCCTTTGGTTTTCAAAGAGGGAGTGGAAAAGTAGGAGAAACTTAGTCTGACACTTAAAAAAATTAACTTTATGTAGATGTACATTTACCTTGTTATAAATACAAAATTGAAGCAGAATAGATTTTTCTGCTCCGTTGTTCTTCTACAGCAGTAATAACATTATGTATAGAGTTTCTGGAGTAGCTATTAATTTTAAAATGCAAAGTTGTTGAATTCCAGTAATGGATTAACTGTAGACTGCTTTCTGTACACCTGCAAGTTCAAAGGTTTTGGATACAGTGTGAGAAAAGTTGTTTATTGTCTAAACGCTAATAAATGCATTTTATATTGAAATATTCTTATGGTCATCCTGGGTGCATCTAGTAAATATCCATTATCATCTAGTAAATATCCATTATCATCTTTTACATAGAATCATCTATCTAGCAGAGTTCTAGTTCTGTTTCAAGTCAGTGGGAAATCTTGAATTGTCCTCACTGCAAGTAAGAATAAAGCAGCCACCAGTACTGGTTTGGACTTGTGTAATAATTTGGTTCTTTTGATTAACTGATTAGATAGAGCATAAGAGACAGACTGTAGAGCATTACTGAGACAGACAGTAACTCGTGGCAAATCCAGAGAACAGCCACAAAAATGATGAAGGGATTGGAATGTTTTCATATGAGGAGAGGCTGAGAGAGGTCCAGCTGTTTAGCCCAGAGAACAGCAGCATCAGGGAACATTTTATCAATGTACATAAACACCTGATGGGAGGGACTGAAAAATACAGAGCCAGGCTCTTTTCAGTGCTGCCCAGTGATGGGACAAGAGACAATGGACACAAATTGAAATACAGAAAAATCTGTTCAAACATAAGAAAAATCTTTCTTTTTCTGAGAGCTGTCAAACACTGGAGCAGGCTGCCCGGAGAGGTTGTGAAGTCTCCATCCGTGGAAAAATTCAAAGCCCTGAGCAACCCTCTGTAGTTCACCCTGCTTGGAGTTGGACTGTGCCATCAAGTAGGCCATTTGACTTGAACTATTGAGTGTTTCTGTGTGACTTTAGTTATGTCTTTCTATCTGAAATACTTTTTTTGAGAAAGTCAGGCAAAGCAGTGTTGAAGTAAGTGAGAGGAAGGGAATCACAAAGCGCTTTAGTCCAGGAGACTTCACTGCTTTTACATATAATGTCAAATTTCCTGGGTTAGGAAATCTTTTTTCAGTTTTCAGGGTGTGAGAGAAAATTAGGGAAAATGAAAATGAAGAAAAAACGAAAATTAAGAAAATGAGGAAAAAAACATATCTACCTTTTAAATGTTTTGCTGAAAACTAGGGATAAGAGCTAAGCTCCAACAGAATATCAAAACCAGTGAGAAAAGTATGGAGGAATAATTGAAAGAATGTAGTAAGAGGGAGGGTTTTTTAATCCTGTTGGTCTGGAGCTTGGGGATCAAGTCACGGAGGAGTACACAAATGTAGACTCACAAAGTTAGCAGTAACTGCCAACAGATCCTAGTATGTTAAAGGTTGTAATCTTTTGAAAGAAGTTGGTTGGCTTTCCTGTTGGCCCTGCTATCAACTTTGACCTCCAACCTTCTCCAGCATGTATCACTACAAATAAAACTGCTGAGGTTTGACAAGAGGATATAAAGTCACTAGGCCATCGCACAGAGATCTCTACATGATTTTCTTTAACCTTAAGCTTAAACGAACAGTGCTTTAAGTCAGGGGTTTTAATAAGAAGTCGTAAACACTCACCCATATTACTTTAGTTTTAATAATTGCTGTTTTAACAGAGAAGAGAAGAAATATACATAGTAAATTATGTTTGACAACTGGAATTTGGTGGTTTTATTATTGGTTGTCCTTGAACATTACATGAATTGCTGTTCTTCATTTTCATGTATACTTTTTCATGCAAGCTGCATATGATCCTGATATAAACATGGCATTTGCGTACAGTGTTATAAATGAATTTTAGCTTTTGATTAAGGCAAACCAGATGACAAAAATAACTCAAATGTTTGTATTTACCAACTTCAGAGTAATAGTCTTTAAATCTGTAGTCACCTGTGCTGATTTGGGCTTTTTTTCCTCCATAATTTTAATGTGAATTTGCACATAACATTTTAACAATCTAGGAACTATGCAGGCCATACTTACTGAAGTTTTTCTTTATCCACTCTTGAAAGCTGCCTGGATTTTCCAGAGAGCAGCCGTTCACATATTAACTCTTGTGGAGTCCCTGTTCTTATGATCAGCTTGTTTCTGAACAGAGGCTGTGCCTTACTGAAATGGTATTACTGTCCTAAAAGTTTTATTTCTTTCCAGTTTAAAATCATACCAATTTAAAAGTAGGTGGGTTTTTTGTTGCTTTGTTTGGTTGGTTTTTTGCAGTCTGTTATTTCCATGACAAATGTGGTGGTGTATAATAATTTTCTTCATAATTTTTGTTGCTCTTCAATTGTCATATTTTACATTCACCCATACATCTTATCCAAGTCATTACTTCAGGGGCTGTGTAAGTAATTTCTTTTTTCTGAAGTCCTTCCTTTCTTTGCCCAAGTTCTATTTCTTGTATGAGCCATTCATATGTTCATCTGTGGATGGACTGTACTTCTTGTCAAAGTCCACTTTCAGTGCTTAGAAAAGTAGCACTTTTTATCTGATGACATACATAGATCTTCCATTCTTAGTTATGTGTTCTATGAATATTTAGTCTTTCTTCACAAGTGTAACTACCTGGTACTGGAGAGCACCTTAATTTTTTACTTTTCTTAAATAGTTTGGAGCACACTGGTCAGGCCTCAATGAGCCGTGGGTCTTGCCTTTCTTTTGGCTTTATTTCTAGCTGGCTCTAACCAAACCATTTTGATTTGTTTTCATTTATCTTTAATTTATTAAATATAAGCTTATTGCATCTACAACTGTAAAGCATTTATGTAATATATTAATGGCTGTAGCCTGGGCCTGTTTCTCCTCTGCTTGGACTATATCTAAGCAGTCTGTAGAAAACAGCTAAGGAATACAAGCCTTTTTTGTGTAAATTTATATTCATTGAATATCCTGGAAAACTGCTAGGCACTTATAAGAGACAACTACTTATCCTGGAGGAGTGGGAAGCAGACTTTGCTTAGTTTCCTGGTGCTGTATGCTGTTTGTACAGTATACAGATTTTGGAAGTTAGATATTCATGGAAGATTAAGAGCTGACTGACTGGGGTTAAGAGTAAGCTTCTGAAAAGCTAGATGTAGTGTAGTTATTTCCTTCTCCCAGTAGGAGTTTATACTGCATGATATAATATCATATTAAGAGGAGAATAATTTAGCTGAAAGTGTGTTGTGAGAGAATTTGGTCACACTTTGCGTTTCACCCTGTGAGAATCTGTGCATCCCTGATTTTGAGGATAAAAATTATTTTAGTCTTCAAGTGATACTACTGCTTTCCTCTGCAAAGGAAAACATTCTGCATGATGCCAGTCTGTTTCTTTAGCATTTCCTTTACCATTTACTGCCCACCATCTTCAAAAAGTGGGCAGGAAGCCAACCAGAAAGGTAAATGTGACTTCTGCCTGAGAAGACAGGTAAAGTTATCAAATTAATTAAAATATTAATAAATTAAAGCATAAATTGTTGATTCCTAACCCATTATATTGCATTCAGAAGAATGTAAGATAGTGTACCAGCAATCATAGGGTGTTAAAAAACAGCTTTGAGGTACAAAGGTGTATCTGGTGCTAGCAGAAATTTCTTACACTTTTATGTAAACAATACCAGCTACCGCATTGCTTATCAAAAGCCATGTAGGAAAATGGTTTCTCTTTCTAAAAGTCATGGGATGCTCACAACAGAGAGGAACCAACATCTGTCCTGGCACTGGGAGAGTATTGCCCCTTATATTCGGGTGTTACACTTCCACACTGGAAACAGCTGTATGGACACTTTCAATTTAGGAAGGTATTTGTGGTGGTAAAGTTATTATAATATCAACTTCTCAGTCTTAAATAAGTTAAAACTTCAGTATCATCCTCAAGTAGCAATGTTTGTAGAAGTGCCAGAACTGAAATATGAGTATAAAGTTATTAATTGGGGGGTGATTAAGACAGCATGTGATATCCACAGGAGATGTTCAGAGAGCTTTGTAATGGGTACAATAGCAATGATTAGAAGAAGGAATGCCGATCCCTTCATGCATGAAATAGTTTATCCCACTATGGAGCCCAGGAAACTAATAAAGCTTCTGTGGACCCAAGCCACAGAGGCTTATTTTGACTAGATTAAGATATTTTCTAGAAATGCTTGCTTCTTTTTTTTCCTTTTTGTTTCATGTAACTTAGGGAATGGAGAAATGAGCAGTTACATCAGAACAGTCAAAGAGTTAAAGAATTATTTTAGAGTTACTCTACACAGTAGATCAATTATCCTTGCCCTGAAAAAAAAAATTAACCATGTTTAAAAATATGAAAAAGTTAAACTGACTTTTTTCATTTTTTACAATGAGTGTTATGCCTGTGATTCAGGAGGTGTGAGCATAAATGACTTTGATACTGATTAGAAACCTGGAAATAGATCAGCAGAAGGTAAAGCAGGAATTGCACATATGTCTTGATAACGTCTGTACGTGTTTCTACAGGTAGCACATACACGTGGATTACAAACATTTTTATTTTTCAATATACCATTGTAATCTACTCTTTTGCAGAAATGCTCTGTTCTTTTTCTCTGTCTAAAGAGTTTTTCAATAAATGCCATAAGTATCAAGAGGTAATGGGTTCAAGTTGCACCAGGGGAGATTCAGACTGGATATTAGGAAAGATTTTTTCACTGAAGTATTGGAACAGGCTGCCCAGGGAGGTGATGGAGTTATTATCCCTGGAGGTATTAAAAAATGAGTAGACGTGGTGCTTTGGGAGATGGTTTAGTGGTGTAGGACTGATGGTTGGGCTCAATGATGTTGAAGGTCCTTTCCAACCATGATGATTCTATGATTCTATACTTTGGAGCAGTAAACAATATATAAACACTTGTTATATTTCTTGTATGTATACTATGTGCTTTTTCTTTCAAAAACAGTAGTTGTCAAAAATTCATCTTACAAATCTATGTTGTTTGTATCAGAATGAAAAAAATAATACTCTGTATAATTTAAAAAGCCATCAATATGAGTTGCTGGTATTTTCCACTGGATCTGAATACCAGCTTGAATGTTCGGTTTTTAACAAGTAGATGATATTTCTTTTAACAACAATATATAATTAATGAATACTGGGGCCACATAATTGCTTTGTCCCAGAAAAATGTGGGACATTCTTCATGTTTGTCTGCTGACAAACTGAAAACTTGAAAGAAAACTTCAGTGGGAGCTAGAGGTCCCAGTTTCTGTCCCATGTGGTAGAATTAATAACAAAAAGGAACTTTTCAGTGTTACTAAAGTTTCAGAAGAAAATGGAATAGGAACCACTTTGCTGCTTTCCCTCCTTTATTTTAGAATTTGAAGGAAAACACTGTGTGCTGAAATTTAATATGGCCCAGTATTCATTGTCTAGGTTTCGTAGGATTTATGAGTCATGAGATAAGTTGGTTTCGTATCTTCCATTCTCATGGAAAAAAAAACTGCAGGCAGGAATCCTTCTATGTTTTGCACATGTTCTCATCTTTTTGCCTAAGGCAAATTTGTATCATTCACAGATTTAAACTAGGTTTGAAGGGGGAAGGGCCCACTAGAGGTGAGCGTAGGAGTGGCATGGTGATGATAGGGGTGAAATTGATAGCTCAGCTCAAGTGCATCAACACCAATGTGTGCAGCATGGGCAACAAACAGGAGGAGCTGGAAGCCACTGTGTGGTAGGGCAGCTGTGATGTAGTCACCCTCACAGGAACATGGTGGGATGACTGTCATGACTGAAATGCTGCAATGGATGGCTATAAGCTCTTCAGGAAGGATAGACAGGAATGGAGTGGTGGTGGGTTGGCTTTATATGTTAGGTAGTGTTTTGATTGCATAGAGCTTGATGATAAGGTTGAGTGTTTATGGCTAAGGATGAGGGAGAATATCCTATTTGGTGTCTCTTATAGACTGCCCTGAGGTCTCACAGTCTCTAGCTCTTGTTCTGGTGAGGGACTTCAACCTACCAGATGACAGCTGGAAATATAACATAGCAGAGAGGAGACAGGCTAGGAGGTTCTTCAAGCATGTGGAAGATAACTTCCTGATACAGCTGGTAAGCACAGGAGTGGGCTGTCCCCATGTGCCTTAAGGCAAAATGTGAGGGAAGATGATTGGCCTGGCTGAACAGGGAGCTTTTGCTGGAGCTTGGGCATCTCAAGAAGAGTGCAGGGATCTAGTTAGGTTATGTAGAGAAAAAAATAGGAAGGCAAAAGCCCAGCTGGAGCTTGATCTGGCTGGTGGCATAAGTGACTACAAAAGTTTTTTACAAATCCATCAGTAACAAAAAGAGAGCCAGGGACAATCTCCATCCCTTATTTTATGTGGGAGAGACATTACAACCAAGGATGAAGAAGAGGCTGAAATACTTAATGCCCTCTTTGCCTCTGTCTTCATTAGTCAGACCAGCCAGCCCCAGGGTATTCAGCCCCTTGAGCTGGAAGATGAGGCTGGGAAGCAGCACAACCCCCTCAGCAATCCAAGAGGAAGCGGTTAGCAACCTGCTACAGCACTTGGACAAGTCTGTGGGGCTGGATGTGATCCACCTGAGTGCTGAAGAAGCTGACAGGAGCTCACCAAGCCTCTCTCCATCATCTACCAACAGTCTTGGTTAACAGGCAAGGCCCCAGATGACTGGAGGCTTGCCAACATAGCAACCATCTAAAAAAAGACCAGGAGGAGCATCCAGGGAACTACAGGCCTGTCAGCCTGACCTCAGTGCCCACAAAAAGAGTGTGCTCACATGGCAAGTGCAGGACAGTCAAGGGATCATCATTCGTCAGTTTGATTACATACTTATTTTTGGTTTGCAAATATAATTTAGAAGAGAAGAAATGAGTGTAGGTGAAATGAAAAAGCAGGAAATAAAAGAGCCTCTGAAGAAACAATTAGTCAGATTTTAGCATGCCACATATGAGGAGCTCCAGAAAACTTGAAATGGAGACTGATGTGAGGGCTGTAGGTGTTTTTAACAGATGAGATGATCACATTGACCATAATGATTAAGAAAGAGGGATGAGACAAATAAAGAGTGAAAGGCTCCATTTAGCCATGTTGGCAATTATGGAGAGAGAGAAAAAAAAAAAAAAGAAAAGGTTTCAGAGTACAGGCATTGTCATTTATTTGAACTTTTGTGGAGCGTACCTGGTGGAAAGCAGGTCTCATCTGTCATTCCATATGTTATCGACTTGTGCATCATGAAAAGGGTGGCTTTGAGAGATCTATTATAATGCTAGGTCCGGACAGCCTTATTGTGCCTTTACCAGCTCTTAGATTCTGAACACACAGCACGTGCTTATAACATCTCCTGGATGATCTGGGGTGCTTCATCAGACAGATCCTTTCAAGCACTCTTGTGATGTTCTCCAGTATATCCTTCAAGATTCTGTCTATAAATGCAAGGCAAATGGGCATTTAGAAGACCTGTTGCAATTCACTGAATTGCAACAGTAAGGTAGATGGGACTCACCAAGGTTGCACTTAAATTAGAGTTTCTAAGATTCTTCTATATAAGATTTAGAGAGGCTAAGCTTAAATAGCCCTCAAAAACTCACAATGAAAGCTGTCAAGAGTTCTGGAAAACCCGAAGACATGCAAGTCTAAAGCAACCCCCTCAGATCTCAAATACCTAGCAGCAGGAAACCTACTTTCTGACTGAAGCTGCTCAGAAGCATTGGGCCCCTGTTTGTGCCTGTGGAACCCAGACTAAAGCAGTGCATCAGGCCCAGTTGAGGTTTCTGTGTGTTCTGCTTCTGTTACAATTGATACTGCCTTTTTTAATTGAAGTCATAGAAATCTGGTGGTTCGGGTGTGTAGAAAACCCAGTCAGGCAACAGTTGATGAAAATAATTGGACTGGATACCTTTGTTGATGAGACAGTGTAATGTTCTAATTGTTAAATTAGAGCAACTTTTCTGTTGCATATTCAAACTACAACGGAGATAGCATCCTGAGCTGCAAGCAGTTGTTAGTAAATTTATGAACCTGGTGTTTATACCAAGCATAGAAGATGTAAGAGTAGCAAAACCCGACCAACTGTAGCTTCATTAGCAGGCAATCATCTTCTCCCTGTGAGAGGTCTGATCTGCAGATACCAAGTCACTGTGTTTACCATCCTACCTTACAAATATTGGTTTTGTTCTTTTCCATATCCCCACAGTGTTAATATTAGAAGATCGCATTCCTTACATTGATAGGGAAGCACTAAAGCTAACGTTTCTGTTCTAGGGATTTTGGTTTTATTCAACTGTTTTTTGTCTAAATCGTGGTACTGTTTAACTATTAGGCCTGATGATAGTATGAGCTTTGCAATATTTCAGAGAACAGCTAAGAAAACACTTTCAGATTAAATGAGATAAATCAGAATTTCAGAAATTCATGGAGTATTAAAAAAAAAAAAAAGTGAAGGCAGTACAAGCAGTTTTACATCACATCACTGCTATTACTTCTGCTACTTGATCCCTTGACCTCTTGCATTTGTTACATAGACTGCCCAAAAGTTAGGACTCATGGACTTAATGAATGTGCATTTCTGTATATGGAAAGAATTCTTGTGGTACCGCAGCACACTCGTCTGAATTCTGATGTTTTACAGGTCAGTAGTTAGTATGTGATGTTACAGGGCAATGGAAATTCCATTGATCTCATCAAAAGCTGTATAAGAACATATCAGGCATAGTCTTAGAGGGACTTAGTATAATGTTTTCATTGTTGCCTGAGTAAAAGATACATGATACCTTTGTTTATCCTTATTAGCACACTCAGGCTTCTGTGGTTTCTCAGTTCTTTGAGGGCTTTGATAGAATTTTTCAACTCATTGTGATGCAAATGTATTTGTATTATCAACTCTATGGTTATATTACTACTTTTACCAAGAAGTTCTATTAACTTGTTTTTCAGGTCAAGAAGATACTTTAAATGTTTTTAAAAATGCATATTGGCTCCATTGTGTAGACTCATCACTGTAATTTTTCTCTTGGAGTTTGTAGAACTATTTGCAGCTTTTAAATAGAGATATATTCTTAATGTAATTTAGAGCTTCAGTTCTTCAATTTATTTCTCTAAATTTATACAACGATTATATGATGAGCTTCAGCTGCACATGGTTTATATTCTGAAAAGTTCATGCCATTAATAGCAAGGAATAGCAAAATAATTTGCAAAAATGCATATAGGTCAGCATTCTTAAATAACAACTTAGATCATATTAAATTATATTATGCAAGTAATGAAAATTAAATAAGGGCAAATTTGGGGAAAGGAGAAGGAGGAGAAAGTGTTGGGGCAGAGAATGCATGCATTCCTATTTCTATTGTCGACATGATTTTAAGTCAGTGCTATTTCAAAAGTTGGAGTGGGTATTCTGGTTTTTGAGAGCAGGCAGTCTCTTTAAATTCGATGCAATTTACTCCTGTGATCTGTATGTTCAGCAGTCTGGCTCTTTTATGTGTGTTAATCTCTGAACAAGAGGGAGAATTGAGTATTTCTTCAACAGTTGCCTATGTCTTCATGTTTTGAAGTGATGTTTTCTGAAGTCCAAGTTTAAGACTTGTTAATTTAAATTTTAGTAATAATAACAACACTATGATTAGTATTTCATTTCAGTATGAAAGCATCAAGAAAGGGAGTTTTAATGTGAAAAAAAAATCCCACATTTTTTTCCACTTTCAAAGTAAAATATTAACAGAACAAAGACATACATAAATTTCACTTGTCCTGCAGCCTGTCTGGGACAGAACAATAGATAGTATAGAAAATGATCAAATTTTGTATCATTCTCTAGATTAAATCATTGCTTTGCTTTGCTTGTGTCAGTGGCTCGTAATGTGATCTTTCCTCCTTTGTAACTATTTGCCAGGCTTGGCTTCAGAAGTACCTGATGTTGTTCTTTAGAGATGACTGGGAATGTAGTAATTGAAAAGTTTACAAGAAACTTTTTAACACAAAATTCTAAAGGTATCATAGGAGCTAATGATGTATGTGAAAACTCTGGGATTGACTGTTCCCTCAATGCCAGAACTTTATATTAGAAATTAAATTCAACCTGACAGCCTGTGTTGCATAAGCAAATTCTAAACTGTTTTAAAGAGCTATTTAATTGGAGATGCAGTGTCTTGTAAACCACCTGACAAAACGTGGTTTCATAAACGCAAATTTTGGTGGCATCAAAACCAAAGGAACCATCAAAACTCGAAGAAAAGATGCTTCAGTCACTTGTGCAAATGCTCAAATGAGAAGTGCCTATGTGTTACTTTATTTGTGCTTTGTGGAAGACTGGATTTTTCATGCAAAAAATTGCACTATCAGACTTTAAATTTGAAGCTTATTAATTTCATAAATGCTATGTGAAACTTAAAGGTTATTATGGTAGCATGAACTCATGCATTTTTCAGATACTTAAAGGAATTGTTTTGTAATGAGCAGTCTTGACTAATCATCAAAATACTGTATGCAAAGTCATTAAATAAATGTTATGACAATTTGTGGACCCAGTTCAGCACCCAGTGATTGTTTTAAGTTCCTAACTGAAAATTGAAACCCGTGACTCAAGACATTTTTATACATCCAGTAGAATTTCCAAATACAGCTATCAGAAGTGCTAGTAGAAATCATGTTACTGAATGTGTCTTTGAAACCTCCTAATATAAAGATACAGTCCCCCCCATTGTCATAATCTTTATTTTATTACCTAGAGGACACAGCTCATGGGCATCTGTGTTTTAATTTATCTAGAGATCTTTAAAGAGTAGATAAGATGGATAATTATGAAGATGTGGAGATGAACAGAACTGGGGATGTAATAGGAAATTGTAAATAATGTTGAGGTCTAATTTTGTCTCTTCCAGTGTGCAGCAGCTGTAGGTTTGGGTGGAAGAGGGTATCTCAAGATGTGAATTCTCCATATGTAATCTGGAAGGCTAAAGTGGTTTTCTGTTTTAAAATCTGAATTTACAGGAGATAACTTCAAAGTGAATCAGAGCTATGTTTATCCCTCTTATATGTCAGAGTTTAAGTGCAGTGTTTTATGTATACAGTCATCATGACAGTTAAAAAGGCTATAAAGAAAAGCAATTATATAATTTCTTTAAAGAATTAAGTAGCACGGGTAAAGGCTTTTAAAAACTACAGAGCAGTTTTAATAATTATATCACCTGAAGTCAAGCTGCAAAATTGTGTCCTAATGATTTGCAATGAGTAATTATCTATAAAGTGATAAGCTTTGAAAGATTTTATGGGAGAGTGAGGGAATTCTTTTGATTTATATTTTTTCCCACAGACTATAAAACAACACCCCATCATTTTCTATTTTAGCAGTTTCCACAACTTAAACATTAAATTCTTATTGTTGCTTTCTGGTATATTAGTAGTGTGTGTTTTGCAATTCTAATCTTCACGTTTTTCTTTCTTTATCACTGAAGTAGGCCTTTTGAAGCCAGGGAATTTTTCATAGCAATATTGACAGTGTTCGCATTTGCATGATGACAGCCAAGGAATGGAGCAGTAATTTTTGAAATTGCAGAAGTATTTAGAACACTGATAAAAGCTGAAATATATTTTTGATGGATTGAAGTTAAGCATACATGATTTTTCCTGCTGTCAAAAGGCTCTGAATTTAGTGAATATTTGCCTGCTGTGAGAATGCAAGATTAACATCACAACCATCACCCGGGCACCCAAACCCTGCAATTTAATAGCTTTTTAGGTTCTTTCCTTTTTCTAAACAGCAATTAATCTCATTTTAGTACAATTTTCTCGTTTCTGAAGTCGCTCATTGAATCGCTGTTTTGTTCATATTTGGCTTCAGCTCCTCTGCATAGTCATTAAAGTCCCAATTAATGTCACCTTTAGCTGAAGAGTACTCATTTTTATTGAGAAAATGACAGTTGCTGCCATGAGTAGTGCAGTGTAATATACATTAATTGCCCTGTAACACTGGTAATTACGAGTTTTTCAAGCCTCTCAGTAAACTGTCATGCCTAGACAAGACTGTGCTAAAATAGATTACTCATTAGAGAGACCTGTCCTGTTTTCTGGTGGGTTCTTAGTGTTGGTTTAAAAAAAATCTTGAGTTTGAACAAATAGTTGCCAAAAGCAATTTCCTACAACAACATGTCTGTGTTCAGTTTTTCAGCCATCACTTAAGCCTGCGGTCAGCAAACAGGCAGGGTGCTGTGCTCTCTAGAGATGTCAAGATTTCAGTGTTTATTTAGATGGATCACAAGGATAAGCTTAGCAATTAGTAATTCAGAGCTTAGTATGGGTGTTATTAAAGCTGATTTTTCAGTGTTGAGTTTTTAACAGGTAGACCTGGCATTTTAGAGGAGTAAAGTTATCAATGCATTATGCATCAAAAGACTGTAACACGGTACTAAAGACTGTCCAGTGAGTTGGAACTGCTAAATCCATTCTCACATAGCTCTTACATAAGAACAGCAGCGATTATGTTGTAGATAATTTGGAATAAGATCTTTCAGGAGCTGTATGGCATTGCAAGATATATTTATTTATTTTTTTAATTAGGAAAAAAATATGTGGAGACAATTAGGTTACTATTCTGATCCCCTCAGAAAATCAGGCTTTATGCTGTATATTGTTAGAAGACCCACCTGCTGATTGACTTGGGATATGTGT
Organism: Calypte anna; assembly: GCF_003957555.1. Lineage (NCBI taxonomy): Eukaryota > Metazoa > Chordata > Aves > Apodiformes > Trochilidae > Calypte > Calypte anna. The sequence continues at coordinate 13,079,278 of NC_044251.1, read as the reverse complement.
ATTACTCTGCTTTCTCTTTCTGCCTTTCTTTTCTTTTATGTTTGCTTTTAAGAATAAAACAGTCTCCTTTAAAGCTCATTGCAGCACAGAACTGAAAAAGAAAACCTTTGTTTTATCTTTGTTATAACACCTGCTTTAGGCAATCTGCTCTTTCGTGCTCTCTAAATGAATTTTGTCACAGTCTTTCATATTCTCATGTGGTGATGGGCTAATGAAAGTAGATAGTACAATTTGTGCTGACCAGGTAGCAACTGCCAGCTTGCAGCTGAGGATAGTTCAAATAAATAAATAAAATATAGCATTATATCACTGATTTATCCATTACATGACATTAATAGTGAGAAACCTTGGTGTGTTTATCTGTTTGTATTGGTGTGCATTTATCGAATTGTTTATGACAAGACTAATTGGGGTAATTGTAGACACTGAAATTACCTGTCAGCTATATGTAACCACACTCCCTTTCTTTCTGACAAATGATGACAACTGAGGGACCCCGTAGCATTACTCATGATGGCTTTTCGAGTGGTAATAAGGACAATAGGGGCCCTGGCTAATTTGACATGGACAGCCTTCACAACAAGAAGCCAGCTAAATGACTTGTCAGTAGGGGAAAGAAGTCAGAAAAGTAATGGAGTCCCCCATGGCGCTCTGACAGGGAGATGAGGCAATTTCAACGGAAAGTGAAAAGGCTTCAGTTTGTCAAGTATTTAGAACAATCAGAAAACAGCTAGAGGCTGGAACCTGACAATAAATTTGTGAACCATGGTAGCAGTTTCATATAGGTCAGTTATTTCATAATGGCTGTGAAGCTTTCATAGGTTTCTGCTTTCGTAGCATACTTCACATCAGCCAACTGGTGCTTTGTCACCTTAAATTTGTGCTTCACTTTACACAGTAGGAATAATGGTTAAGGTTACAGAGGAACGGCAGTGTAAGACAGCATGATTTGCAGACACCAATCTGTTGAAAAATAAACAAAAAATTAGATAGTAATAGTGTGATTGCATCCATTACAAGCTAGCCTTGTTAACGTGTTCTTTATGATTTTGGCCTGCACCCTTTTTATGGATGAATGAAGTACTTGGTTTCTCATGGACAAAACTAATAAAACTTGAACCCCTGTTCCTTTCCTTTCACCCTACTGTACCTATTGAAAATATCTTAAGGTTCATTTCCTGATCTTTCTCTTGAAATGTATTCCAGTTCTACCGTTTTGACAGCTATTGAAAAAGTGACTGATGACACAAAAGTAGAATTTGTGATTCATTTTTTTTTAGTGCTCAGCAAAAGATGATGCACTTAAGAATTTTTTAAGAAACCAAACCTTCAAGCATCAAATACCAGTTCTGCATCCCACTGATAGTAGGTCTTTTAATCTGTGGTTTCAGGAGTCTATTAGGTTTTGTGGTGGGTTGTGTTTTTTTTAACATCAACAATGCTTACCTATTTATTTGCTTTGAGATAAAAAGTCAAAGTATGATTAAAGCGTCACTTGAGTAATTCACAATGCTTCTGATTTCCTTAAAAGTGTTCAAGGATTGAGAACAGATTTAGCAAGAAGTATCAACTTGTCCTTTTTGGCAGTGATTGTTTTGTTAGAAAATAGGATTGAATATATTAATTCTAATGTTTTACTTAAGGCCTGATTCCTTCATTTTACCAAATATCCCATTTCTTGCAGATTTCAAGCTAGTTCAGCAACTGTTTGCTTGAGAACTGTGTGTATTCTAGCTTTTTAAATAAGTGCTTCAAGATGTCTCATTGCATGACCAACACGTGCCTTGACCTGGTCTTACTAAATGTAGTTATATAAACATTTTCTCCCCAACTCCTTCTTGCTCATTTAAATGTATGGAATAGTTTTCCTCTCTTGTTTAAAGCTCTTAGAATAGAAATTTTCTTTGCCATATTTAAAAACTGAGGATACTTGGTTGATATGAAACCTGCTCCTCCACCCTTCACCCTTTCTTCTTTCTTTTTTTATTTTTTTAATTTTTTAGGGTCTTTGAGTCTTCTCACCTAGATTTGAATGAATCTTAATTTAGGCTAGCCAGGAACTTATCCCTTGATTCCTAATACCTGAACATTTCAGAACTATGCTGCATTTCTTATGCTGTAGTGATTTTGTTGGGGAAAAATCTTGGAAGTTGCAGGAGCTTGTCATTCTGAAAGATTGGGCCATTTTTATCAACATATGCCAACAAGGCCCCAGGTCTCTTCTTCTCTGAATAATGCAAGATCTTACCTTTTTTTTGTCAGAAGTAGAACTTTGGAGGTGTTTGCATTCAAGTGCCCCTCAGAGTTCTACACAATTAGGATTGTATGAATAATGAGATGGAGAATTGCTCAAGAACATGCTGTGTTTTGGCCATACTCTTCCTTCATTCCTGGTGGAATCACAAGGGTGTGAATGGGGCAGAACCAGCCTCATCAGGCTCTTTGCAGCTGTCACTGAGGTTTGCTTCAGTGTCACTCATGCATATAATTGTTTTATTGCTAGTAACTGCCTTCAGTATCTCCACTGACTTAGTTAGTTTATATTATCTCATCCCAGCTTTGCAAGAGGATGAAGATTGGGTCTTATCAACTCCTCTTCCTCTCTCCCTACCTCAACACACCCTATTGTGTTTTGGTGCTTAAATATTGATATCCAGACTTGATCAAAATGGGAAGCCAGTAAAGCCTCTTTTCACTCCCTGTGCTCTGCAGCTCAGCTGTATGACTCCTGCTCAAGTCAACAGTGGAATTCAAGTGGCTGGCATGCTACATTTATTTTTTTACTTTCCTGATGCATTTAAAGCAAAACAAGATTTTTATTAATTACTCAATGCAAAATCATTTGAAAAGAGCAAATGTAAAAATTATAGGTGGGAAATTAATTCATAGCTAAAAATGGAGAAATTCAAACCTGGCGAAGGAAACGCAGATGTGGCCCACACACTTCTTAACACGTGCTGTGTGAATCCTTGGTGTTGTCTTGTAGCTCACTATTTTGTTTGGAAGCTATATTTTTCCTGTTGATAAAAGATCATTTGTTGTCATAATCTTACCCATTTTGTTCTTGAGAAATAGTAAAAAAAAAAGGGAATGAAAATTAATTTTTCAGTGTTAAGGAAAATGTCTTAAAGAAAGGTAACTTTATATTTTAAAGTATCTTAAATGGGTAGTATTTCAGTGGTATCATGAGCTTGGGAGACTTTCACAGTGTTTTGGCAGTCTTCTAATGATGCTTTTTGAAAATTGTCCCTCATAATACCTTTTATGTCTTTCCTTCAGTAAGAGATTTCATTACTAAGTTCAGTTGAGGAGGGACTTTGAGTTTGTTTTTTATTTATTGCAGAAGATATTAGAGCTTTGGAGAACTGACAGAAGTTATGCCTTGTGGCAAGAAGTATCTGGGAAAGAATAAGGACAATTTTGTTCTGATTGAGGAAATAGGAGAGTACTTCTTTATGCAGTGGTTTCATTTAACTAGACATTTATAAAAATCACAGGCTTAAAAAAAATCATCACAAGGTATTCCATATAAAAGTTTTATCTAGTCCTAACTGAATAATAACTGCAGCAACTTGAATTCAATAACTTTACTCTTCAATTAGAATATGAAGGAAAGTACTGAGTAAATTCTGAAAGGCATTAAATAGATATATCAAAGTTTTGCATCTGATCTGTCAAATAGTGGAGGGTATTTTCCATTACCAGACCTTTGAATACCTGCCAAGTTTCTGCATTGCTATCTTATGACTTTTCATAAATATTGTCATTATATAATGGTGCACTGGTGTATTCCTAGTATATTCCAAAATGTGACATAAAATCAGTGCAGAAAATATTTAAATGGATTTTCATTTTTTTTTCCCCCTCTATTTAAAAGTATGCAAGAATAGTGTAAATCAGTGTTTTGGAGTAACTGTCTCAATCTGACTGAAGTATAACCAATACAGCCAATGACAATCTCAATTTCTGCATCAGGTATCCCTGGAGTACAGATGCAGAACAGAATAATTTATACCAAAACTACAAACAGATCTTTTCGTATCAGTTATGTTTTCTTTACAACAGATACTGCTGCATGGGTTTGGGGGATGCATATGTAATATTTCTGGGTTTGCTTAAATATTGAGTCTTCTACAATACAAATTCCTTTCCACCTTTACTCTGTCCATTACCCAAATTCATGAAATTGTAGTGAATAATAGAAAATTACGGTTCTCATGGCTGTTAAATGGGGTTTTTTTTCAGTTCACAGAAGTTAGGAAAATGTTCTGTTCTGGCCTTCTCTTTTACTAAATTGTAGAGAAAATGTTTTTGCAGAAGTACAGTATGACGTTCAACTCTTAAATGCAGATTTCCCTTATATCAAAAAAATGTTTTAAGACCTTTTTTGCTGTGTAATGCTAACTGCCCTTTCTGTGTCCCTGCATTTATTTTTTGAGATTTTATTACAAGGAAGGAGTCACTGCCAGTGTCACTAGCAGGTATAACTATGTGATTAAAAATCTGTAGAATGTAGGTTGAAATGTAAGTAGCTTTACACAGAGTAAATATATTTTTATATAATTAAACTACAGGACTCTCAATGTTGGTATGGCATGAGATTAATCTGGTTAAATGTTGGCATGGCGTGTGTGAAAAGTCTATCCTAGTTACTGTATGTAGTGTTAATGTATCATTCCAGCATATGGCAAAGCTTGTTACTCTAATAATTGGAAATAATCAATAGGGAAACTATTGGAAATAATCAACTACATTTAGGAATGTTATTGATGATCAAAATGCCATTTGCTGGTTTTATAGCTTTTTATTGTATTTAGATTGTAATTTAACTGCCTTCTAATTAGTTTTAACTTAGCTCAATTGGAAGTAGTAAAACCTACTTATCTAATAAGTGACACATGTCATAAAGAAACATACAACTTCCTTGTTTCCTGTAGGTCAGTCATCCATGAACTAATTAACTGAATTTGTGTTTCCCTACTTTTTGGAAGAAAAGCAATACAATTGAATTTGTTCTTTTCCCCCTTCCCAAAGCAAAACACTGGAACAAGCTTTTCTTTTCCCCTAACTGCATTCTTAACTGTTAAAATATCCTAAAGCACTCCATCACGTTGCATTTTAATTTCCAAGCTACTTGTTTTATTAGTGAGGTGCACATGTTACTGATTTGGGCAGAAAGTTCTCAGTCTGTTTAGCAGAACACCAGCCTGGCATGAACAAGGTCCTGGCTAGGTCAAAGGCCCAGAGTTGACATCTTTCTTAAATCTTACTTTTGTGGAAACTAGAAGTGCAGGTCAGGGCAGCTCGCTGATGGCATTGCCTCTTACAACCACTGATTAGATTAGCTCAACATTTATCAACTGCACAGAGACTAACACTTAACCTTTTAACTCAAGAGTTTTGATGTATCCTTATTTTTTAATGAGGACGTTATTGTCCCAAAGTGTTCCTTAAAGCTTTAGTGCAGGTTTTTGCTCCCATTTAGCTGACTAACAGGCTTTATATGGTTTGTAATTCAAAGTGTGGTGTTTGTAATTGTGCTTTGCCTTGAGGACAGAAATTGAGTAATTTTGCTCCAGAACAACTTACTCTAGATGTTATTGTTGCATCTTTTCAGTTCTAAGATTTTCCTTGTATCTGTTTCATTCACCTAGATTTCAAGACTGAATTTATAGCTAACTTGAGTTCTAGATGGTTTTTATCCTAAGTCATTAACTGAGAAATACTTACAATTGCAGCTTCTTAGAAATGATACAGTAACTTAAGACTTTGGATTTACCTAATTATCTGTTACTCATTCCCTGCATGGAATGTAATCACATGAGCTTTGAAAACTAATTCATATCTCTACAAGGAGCAAAGTTGCCCATGATTCCACATCATCAGGCTGGATTCAAGGTTTTCCTTCTCTGATTGAATTTGGGGCCTAAAAGGGATTCATTCTCTCACTTACAAGTGTGGGCATCATAAAACACTGCAAAAAATAACATGGGCAGAGATCTACAGCAATCATGAACTAGCAAACTGGTTGGAAGAGTTGCAGCCCTTGCTAGGAGAAACCAGTAGTAAGAAGGGAATAAAATACTGGGAGTATGGCAAATAAAAGATTGTGCAGTTTCTACATAATCAGCAGCAAATTCTCAATGCCATACTGAGGGGAGCCACAGGTAGCTGGGGACTGGAGTCACTACAGACCTAAATTGGGGTCTACCAAGTCTCAGGAGTGGCTGGAACAGATGCAACAGTGGCAAACCATGGTCTAACACTAGGGTATCGACAAACTGGATAAAAAGAAAACTGAAATGACATTGTATTCCCTAGAATAGTATCTACAAATAGTATGTCAACAAGAGGAAATAGAAATCAGAGGAAATAGGTCACAGATCAAAAACTTCTTCCATACTTCTTTACTTGAGAATGTTTCCATTAAATAGTAGTACTAACTATTGTCTGCTAAAATTTAGTTTTGTAAATCCTGACAGCCAGATATTTCACTGTGAGTTCACTCTGAACATCTCTTACTGCCCGTGGCTTCCACGTTTTACTTTTTATTGCAAAGGTCAGTTAGATGCAGATTTCCTTAGGACCCCAGCATCAAGAGTCAGAATTAGGGAAGAGAGACTTGATTAGCAAATGGATGTGTGTGACCATATTTATATATCACCTGCTGAAAATGCACTGAGAGAAAGAAAAAAGATCATTAGTGGGCTAGAATAATATCTGCTGCTTCTCCTAATTAAGAAATATTAAAAAAATCCATGCCCTAACTCCAGCCTGGACATTCCATGGCAAACTACCATATCCATACCTGCATAAGCGAAATGTTCTTATTATGGTCCCATTAGTAAAAATAGTGCTTTTCGAGCAGGATTCCAACATCTGGGGGTGGAAGGAAAGCCTGACAGCAATAACTGAACAGATCAAGACACAACTTAATACCATGCATAAAAGTTTCATTAATCTGGAAGAGAAAAAGCAGAAGAGGGACTTAGGTTTTTTATTACTTAATCTCACGTTATCTAGTCATGTGTCTACAATTTATTTTCCTGCTTAAATTAACCCTTTGATATAGCCAGATGTCTTAAAAAATTAGGTCCTATTTTCTATTAGTGATGTTATTTGAAGCAAACATTTTTTCCTAGAAACATTGTTTCCTAAAATTTAATTATACGCTCTTTAGAAAATGTTTAGACTTAACACTTACTTCAGTCTCACGGCAGACTACAAAGCAAATTTGAATATCATTTATTATTTTTGATAGTGGGTATTGTTAGCAAGTAAAATGTAAAACAGACAACACTTTTAGGCTTAGTCAAACTGTGGCAAGTGGATATTATTATACTGCATTCTAAATAAGTTGAAATAGTTTTAAACTGCCAAGATCCTGGAAATAATGATCCTTTCCTAAGAAAAACAATTCAACATGATGAAATCTGGGTTTAAAAACCATGGCTGTTTTCTGTAGTTAACAGCAAATGGTGGAACTTCATTGTTGCAACTGGAGCTTTCTAGTTTAACTCCAAAACACAAAGTAATGGTAAAAAATCATTACAATAATAATTTAAAAACCCTAACATTTCATCACATTGTAAAAAACAAGACAAATTTACAGTGTTTTAATTGTGTTATACTCATTCAGAAAAAATGGTTTGGGTTTGGTTGAATGTCTTGATATATTAAAGGAGCTGTTGCATACTTCTCAGCACTATCCCTTGGCATCAGTTTGCTGGGTTTTTTTAATATTTTAAAGCTGGTAAGTTGTTGTCAGATTTATATAATATCATATATTCTGTAGCTTCACAGAACCCATAAAAACTGTAACAATAAGTGCAGTACTTTACCACTCTGTATTACATCAACATCATTTCTAAGGTTGTCTTTGTAGGAAAGCCCATTTAACATTATTTTCACTAGAAAGCACAATGGGCATCTGTTTAATTCCAGGTGAATATATTTTAGATGGATCTAGAATGTGCTTGTGCTAAAACATGTATGGAGTTGGAGTCTCTTTATGTACATCAGTATTTGTGGATAACCAGCGTGATAAGGTTGGAACTTTCAGAGATATAGAGGTTGAGAACATTTCATATTTCAGTATTTTAGCTTTTCTACTAACCTATCCTGCCAAAAGAAGTGAATTTTTGTACCGATGAAGTGTACCAAGCCTCAAGACAGACTTCTCTTCGAGTTAATGTTTACTGAGTTTTGTTTAAATATACATGATTTAAAAGATACTGAAGAGTCTTATACATTCCTCCTTAAAGGAACTAAATTATTACCCTGCAAATTAAGCACTTTTGGTGCACAGTGACTTTAAGGAGAGGAAAAAAAAAAAGTGCAGTCTGCAGTACATCACATCTAAGTTGTCTTAATACATTCAAGAGTAAGTGGGCTAAATGTGAGCAAACACATTTGTTTTTTCTAGGTACATCGGATGTTAAACTTCTAGGAGAAAGCTATTTAAGCTCAAAGATAGTAGTAGCACACAAAAAAACCAAATGATAAAATTAAAAGTTTGCCTAGGAGAATAGTAAACCTCCAAACTAGTTTTCCAAACTGATTAGTGAAAGAAAAAAGAGTTTTTCAATGAATTTCAGCGTATAAAAGTAAAGGGCAGTTGTTGGGTTTTTTTTTCCAAACTATAATATAGTATAAAAATGCCATTTTAACAGTGCTTTCTATAGTTTTTTAATCTAAAATGTCAGACATTCAGAAAATGTACAGCTTTCTCTTTCATCCAGATCAGTGTCTTGCTAAATTTAGTTTGTCTTGTAATAAAAGTTGTGTTCCAATAATCATGCTGATTTTGCACATAGGAAATCAACTTCTGCACTGAAGTTGTATGATCTGTTTGGTTTGCAAAACAAATTTAAAAATCCTTCAAAAAAATATTTTGCATTCCTTTTATGCATTTTATTGAAGTATTGATGAAATATTATTAAAAAAAAAAGCTTTCGCCCTCATGGAATTTAGGTAAATCTCATAAAACTATAATTAAAAGCAGTCACACTCCTCTGAAAAGGGCAAATTTTTTCTATATTTGCTATACATTTCCTTAATTTCTTAAATTTATGCTTAATTTTTACTGGGGGGCTTAGGGGGGAGGGGGATGGTGAAGCAAGCCTTATTTCTTTTAACACAGATATCCCAGAAAGTAATATGTCTGGATTAGAAAGCAGGAGTTAGTTGTAAAGCTACTCAAGTCTTTTCACAAATAATTTATAAGGGACTTGAAGTTAATAGACACAACAGTGAAGTGCAAAATAAATGTTGAGTTGAAGCTGTCTTGATGAAAATGTTTCTTGTTATGATGCTTACCCCCAGTTTCATGGTGGGGTTTTGGTTTGTTTTTTATTTGTCTGTTTTCAGCTTTTGGGGTTTGGGTTGGTTCAGTATGTAGATCAGCCTTGTGTTCCTGAAAGTGCAGAAGTTGATAGCATCATTCATGGAAAACAAGCTACTACTAATAGTAATTTTTTGTTGTCTTCTAATGTTTCACGTTGGCTGAACCATTAAAGCTCAGCCATTAAAGCAGACCTCTCAGAAGACATATGCATGTCTGAGGGTATTAACAAAGATAAACATGTAGTAAAAATCTGAAAAGCTTTATCAGATGATAGTGGAGTTAAATTCATGTATGCCAAAACATTCCTTTGGTTATCAGATATCAAAATGACCTGCTTCTTTGATTTCTTACAGTATGTTTCTTTCATTTATTTAAAAATAATCATTGTCACTCCAGAAAAATTGTTTAGATATTTTTTGTTGGCTGCTGGGGGCGTTTTTTGGATGGAGAACAAAGTTTTCAGAAACTTCAACATTGCTGCTACAAAAGTCAAAGTGAAATGTCTGCTACAGTTCATCAAAGAATATATTAATTATTTGGGTGAACTTGAAGTGTTTTCCTTCATGTAATTTTTTACTAAAACAGAAACAACTGCAGTCCTGCAATGCACTACATCTAGTGCGCATGGCTGTTGTGGCTCTGTAGGATCTGTGGATCTGTAGGATCTCCACTTACTTTCTTATAGCACATAATCAGGATTGAGTTAATGTTCTAACGTTAAAAGAAAGGAAGGAGTGTTAATGATTAGTACCATTTAATAATTAAAATATATTTCAGCAAACTAAAATGAAAAATCTATTCTTCAAATATTTCAAATGTTTCATTTTCATTTTTTAAATTATTAAATTTTAATATTGCTAAACCAAAACATGGCTGAGTTCTTTGTTGTGGTAGTCTCTGCATGAAAACTCTTTATTTTTATTCTGATGGTAAATATAATGCTGAGGGTTCAGTTCCAGATTTTGCTCAGCCATACAGTGTTACAGTGCATCCTGTGATGCTCTTCTGGTGTTTGTACAGTTGGGAATAGCAAATGGAAAAACAACTTCCTGGTTCCAAGCTAAATTCTGGGAGTATTCCATTTACAGCATGGTTCTATAAGAAAAATTGCTGTTTACTAGAGATCCATCTGAGATCACCAAGTCACTTTTAACAGCACCTTCAAAGAATCCATACATATCCATCCATGACTTTTTAATAGGAAAGACCAATAGTCCTTTGATGTGATTAGCAACTGGCAATTGCATTTTTTGTTTTACTCTGAAATCAGCTTTTTTCTGGCTTTCATTGAATTTCTGGGAGTGCAGAGCAAAGAACCAACTATTACCTACCATTGAATCCAGTACTGATAAGTCATCCATTGCAAATACGATATTTAAAAAGAGACTGGATGTGGCACTCAGTGCCATAGTCTAGCAACCACAACAGTAGTAAAAGGGTTGGACTCGATGATCTCTGAGGTCCCTTCCAATCCAGCCAATTCTATGATTCTATGATCATCACCTATTATTTAATAATTCTATACCACCTTGTTTGCATCTCATCCTCATTTCTTTTATTGATGTCAAATTGTGATATAAAAGACGAATGGAGCTGCTGATCAATGACTAAGATACTGATGTAATCACAATAGCACAAAAATGGAGGAGCCATTAAGTACAGATCATAATGTTTCCTAGAGATCAAAAAATACCTGACTGTGACATGTTTTAGTGTTGAAAGATTTCTGTGCACCTGTTTACCTGCTATTCTTACATGAGAATCATGAATGAGCTGAAATGCTTCAAGACAGGGGTAAAAATTAGAAGTAGCAAAAGAGTTGAAATTCAAGAAGACAGTAAGTTGCTGTTCATTAATATTCTTTCTTCATTTTAAACTCAAGCAAAAATTTCCTTGTCACCATGTTGACCACCTTGCTTTTTCATATTGCATCCTGTGAAATCTTTACCTTAATGGGCCGAGCATTATTTATGAGATACATTTTTGTATTTGGAAATTCCCTATCATACAGTCCAATGGCTGTAACTCTTGATTGAATGGTCAATATTTCTTTATTTGTGTTTTAGTGAATTAATCAAAGCCATTTTCCATCCCACATCTTTTGAAAAAGACCACGTATATAAAGTTTTATGTAATATATGTATGTTTGTGCAAAATGTCCTTGATGTTAGGCATTCTTTTTTTAAGATACTGTCTATTGTAATGGTTTTATATTAAACCTATGGAGACCAGGAATGCTGAATTATTTGCCTATGCTTAATACACTCAGTAAATTATTATATCTAGGCACATAATGGCAAGTAAAGATTTTGAGTCTGATCTCTGAATTTCCTTGTATCTGTGGGTTTGCCAGACCTTTAATACACTAAAGCAGGGGGCTATGGGGCTGTGGTTTAATATGAACTAATGCACATGGCAGGGCTTTTACATTAGTGCTGTTTCTTTCAATGCATTATAGTGAAATTGTATTTTAAAACCAGGCAAACTATTGATGCTTTTATTGAATGGAATAATTTATTATAGAAACATTTTAGTCTGTTGACATTTCATCATCAAATAACAGTAAACATAATACACATTTCCTATAAGACCATTCTTGAGAGCCAAGTATTTACCCTTTGCTTATTGTAAAGGGTAATTGTAATAATTAGTCGTTGGGCAAGATTAAAAAAAATGTTTAAATATGATCTTTGTAACATAAAATAGTAAGTCCAAAATATCAAAAAAAAAGTTTGCTTACTATTTCAAATTCATTTTTTTAAAACTGGGACTTAATTTTACAATTCATGCGTTGTTTTTCTTTTTAGTCATTGAAAAAGTGAAAGTGTCAAGCTCAAATATTAATTGTAAATTAATAACTTCATATTTGAACTTACCTATCTGATAGAACATTAGAACTGTTGAATATGTTTCTCTTCTTTTATGGAAAAATCATAAGATTAGATAGTATTTCACTTAGCCCTATGTACAAAGTCAGAAGAGGTGACTGCTTGCTCCTCATATAACTTATCTTAGACTATGTGTATTTCTGAAACTGAACAATAATTTAGATATCATCATTTAGTGTCTGCTTATTTACCTTATTTATCTGCTGTTGGGAACTGCTGAATGAGGACTGTGACTTAACTGTCGGCTTTTTATAACAATTTTTTTTTCATTATTTATTTTAATTTTTGTCCAGATGTTTCACACCACATCTGCTTCACATATTTTTTTACACTTTTGTCTTCACAAAGACTAAATCCACTCTGACAGTATATTCTATAAACTTTTTTCATCTCTCACACCTCTTCATTTTTGTTTTAGTATTCTTAAACCATGTTATATGAGAAGGATTCTTACTAGAAGCAGTGGAAGTGGAAGTAGATGGAGGTAGTTCACACTTTGAATCTAATTTCTGACACTTCATGGCTCATCCTTACAGTAAATATTTTCATTTTGTAAGTGAATGGGCAGGGAAGGCAAAGGAGTTGAGTGTAAGGTCTGGTTTGTTTTTTTCTAAAGAAGTGCCCTCCTTTTTTTTGCTCATTCAGTTGGTAGGTAACTGTAAAGAAAATTACCACTGTGTGTGTCTCTGTAATTCAGTTTTAGACATCCTGAAGCATAAATTCACTAGCTACACAAGCACAAAGTTAAGAGCTGTAATAAAGTGTGTGCATAAAATGAGGTTTTTGCTGTCACATTTGATTCAGCTGCTATTGCTTTGCTCAGTTTTACTGGTAAGTTAAGCTCTATTTGTAAGCAAAAATGTTCAGCCTTGCCCAGCCTTCTAACTGTGGGCAGGTTTGCTGGAGGTGGCAGGCATGGTGTTCTGCTCCATGAGCAGGCAGCTCACTTCTCGTGCTTACTTCTGCCAGAAAGTTGGTTTACAGATAAAAATTCTCTGCTGAGATTTTCAGTCACTTCCCATGAGATTTGCTCTGTACTTTTATGAACTGCAGCATCCACACTGAGTTCACTTGTCCAGGCAGGTCAGGGATGAGGAGGTGGTCTCCTGGTCTCAGGAACCTTTTATGAACGATGTACATTACAGCCTTGACCTTAAGAGGAATCCAAAAGTCATTAAAAAAAAAAAACCAAACAACACAAAACAATGGATTGTGTGACTGGCATAGGTATTGCTTACAGAGAATAAAATATTTTTTCCTTGAAAGATGGAGAAGGGAACTAGTGTGGGACCTAATAATTGGATTTCTGAGGTTTTGTGGTTGTTTACAGGTGTCTCTACATATATTTGATCACTTTGCTCTAGGCTTGAGGATTAGGCAAGAATAACATGGATAACATTGAACCAGAAGAGCTTGAGGTTATGTGTATGATATTAAAAATAATAATTAGAAAAGTTAGATATACCTCTTCAATTAGAAAAGTTTGCTTGTCTGTATGTAATTGTATTCCAAGCCTAGAGAACCATTTCAATTTGAAGATGTTATCTTTGAAAAAAATCAATCCATTGTTGTTTATGAAAATGACATTATTAAGCTGGGGCTGGGGGGAGAGGGAAGGAGCAAATAAACAATGGTTAAGATATTGCTTATTTGAAAGTGAGATTCCTTTTCATCTTACCTTTTTAAAAATTCTCTATCTTCCTGCATTCTGAATTACTTCGTCTTATCCCATTTTATAAATATACATTGTTTTACACAGGCATTTTTATACAGGCATTTTATCCTTAGGTAGGGAAGAAACATTTGGCTCTCCACTGAATTTTATTGGCATTGGTGATAGCATTTCAAATTGCTTGAGAGAAAGTTTTGTATTATTTATTTCATGTACTGCATTTAGAATAATGCTAAGATTTTGTCCATGAGTCTCATCCCCAGCTATCATAAACACCATGTCTTATAACCTGTATGTTAAACTTACCAAGTGGGATTTTAAAAGCATTTAAAGTATTTTGGTCCCGTTGTCCTCACTGGATGTGTTTTGCAGACCCAGAACAGTGATGTCCCTAATGTGTTGGGGGAGGACAGTGACACCTCTCCTCCTCAGTCTTTGCCCTCCTGGACTGGGAAGGTCTTACCCATTCCTATGAGCAACTATCCCTTTCCCTGCACATTGCAGTGGTCTGGCTCCAAATCTGGGTGGTTTAGATCTTTCTTGAATGACTTGTCTGCAGTTTCCAGATGGAGGCTAAGCAAGTCTTTAAGGAAATGTAATATTCCTAGATTTTTTTGAAAAATATCTCTCCTGTCACTTCATAAGATTATTTTACCCTTTCTTTAGCTGCATCACTTCGTAACCCTTTACTGATCAACTCCCACACAGCTTGATTCCTTTTTCCTCTGGGAAAGCAAAGGGAAGTACCATTTCTTGATTACAGGAATTTCTTCATTACAGATATCTATGTGCAGATTTGAAAAGATCTGCTGCAATATTTTAGGTACATTAGTTAAATTGCAGATTTACTTGAGTTAGAATAGTTATCTGCAGTGAAAAACACTGGCTAAAAAGTATTTGGTTCTGGATCTTTACTATTTAAGACATCAAACATTCTAAGATTGGTCATGGCTGCCAAACAGTGTTATCAACAAGGCAAAAGTTTTCCTTTACTGTCACCACATCTCTTTTATTAGCTATTGTTTATTATGTATTTCCACAATAGCAATACAAATATATAGTATCTGGCTTGGGTTTGGGGTTTTTTTCTAAAAAGTGAAATACAGTTTGGGTTCCTCTAGCATAAATATTGGACAATCTCCCAACTCCTGCAGTCTGTAAACCAAGGTACGGTGCAAATGCACAATTGTCCCTAAGTGCTCACGGGAGAAGTTTACTTACTTACCAAGTTTTAGTCATCCTTTAAAGTCATGGAACAGACTTTTGTGCAAAGTAAACCAGTGTGAAACCAGTCAGCTTATTTTTATCACAACAATGACTTGATACTGCTTATATTAACTCACAGCATATCACAGGACATCATTACATGCTACTCAGTTATATTTCATTTATTCCAGAAACTCATCAAGTCACTTCAGTATAAGTATATAAAAAAAAAATTAAAAACCACTCTGTACCACAAAGCTCTTTAAAGTCAGATTTCCATAAATTTGCACAGTACTAAATATTGGCAATGTTAAGCAAAAAGAGCAAATAAGTACATTAAAGTGGAAACACTACTTAAGCCACCAGAAGTTGTTCTATACTGTTCTTTACCATTTCTATAATTTTCTTTGTGGTCTGACTTGATTTTTTTTTTAATTGAAGAACCGTTCAAAAGTGCCTGTAGGTAATCAAGAGATTATAAATTAATTTTTAATTCTTATTTTTGCTGGTTCGGCTGGAAGTGTTGCTCTCTTAATCTCCTGAATTTACCATTTTTCTGCTGTTGCCATAGTGAAATCAGGTAAAGCAGGGAAAGCTGTACTCTTACTTCTCTTTGAACTTAACTAAAAATAATGCTTAATCTACTGGTATGGCTTTAGAAACAGCTTTTAAAAATGTTAATGTGGATTTAGCAGTTGTGGAGAGGGAGAGATATTCAGGTCTCTAAGTGGAAGTCCTATTTACCCTCAGCCAAAGTACAATACCTGTACGAGCAGTGCAAGTTTTCCATTACACAGAGCATCCTAATGCTCTAGGCCTCGGGAGGCTTGAGGGGAAAAATGTAAATGCCTTTGTCCATTTATACATCTTGCTGTCAGATAGTTCTAATTGGAAGAGGAATATGAGGCAGCTGGGGTTTTTTTGACTGGGTTGCTGCTTTTTGTAACCTGGACAGAACATACTCACACCGTTTCAAGTGCTAATCAGTCAGTTTGCATCTCAGTAGCCTGATGGAAATGAATTTGCCATCAGAGGAATTCCACATAGCAAAGACTTGGTGCTGAAAAGCTCCAAACTCCATTGCTGATTCATATGATTTTTCAGGAAGATGATGCCAGACTTTCTGAGCGTATTTGTACTGGCATGTAGGAATAGGTAATATCTGACCAAGGTGTACTAGTGTGTTGTTCACAAATCAATTCAGTTATTTAAAACTATGTGTGAAAGTTATCTCAAGTGTAGAAATACAAATTCATAAAAAACTCGAAGCCTCAAAGGTACATTAAGAAATATACAAATTTTTGGCAAAATTCAGGAATAGTTGTGAGGGGATCCTGAAAGCAGAAGAAAATAGCTCAAATTGTCTAATATTCACTGGCTGTTTAATTTAATGAGGTTCAGTTGTTTTTCCTTCTTGCTTTTTTATTTGTTTCTAATTTTTAATTTATTTGTTTCTAAATTGTTTCTAATTTTTTCTGTCTTTCAACTAACAGTCTGGCTTGCGTGGACAGGGTAACCCCCACACACACACATTTTGCCAGAGTGCTATAAACTGAGGGAACTGAAAGGAAAAATATCTAAAGTATCTTTTATTGTCTATATTGGGCTTCCATTACTCAGTTCAAGTTGAAGGTGATGTTCCCATCTTCAGCATATTGAGTGATCTGAGCTCAGGTTGGAGCAGATGGAAACCTTATGTCAGCGCCTCTGCTTAAGCTGCATTCTGGCTGTTCCTGACAAGTGGCTGTGTGTGAGAGGCAGCTTTCTCAGGAGGTTCCTGGAAGAGTACAGCAACCAAGGAATTCAGGAGCCCTTTTTAATCTCTGTCCTTCCTTACACTTTGAACGTGTGGCATGCATTGCAGTCACAGACACACAGCACCAGAGAATAAGCACTTTAAAAAGTAAATAAATAAGTAACAAAGACTCCACACAGATTTTTGTTGACAAGGGAGAGGGAAAGACATCTGCTCACAACAGATACTAATCTTATCACTTAATGTACTTACTCTGAGCTTTTAGACAGTATAAGAACCAAAAAAGGCAACTGTGCTCAGGTGGAAGTTGGCCAAGTCTCAGAAAGGTTGGTAAAACTGCTGGTGTTTGGCTGTTCTTGGCATTCAGTTTGGAGAGAAAAGCTGTATTTCATTATCTTCTTGTTATTAAATTATTTTTGCTTTTGTATTAAAGAGAGTGGGACTGAATAGTCACACATAATGTTAATATTGCAGCATTTTGTATGGGTTTTATTACTATCTTATCCACTTAGGAGATTAGGCTCCAATTTTCCATAAGGCAGTTTTTATCTAACATATAAAACCCATATAGAGAGTCAAGATGAATCTACCAATTGCATGGTAGATTAAAAAACATTAAAGAAAATGAAGCCAGAAGAATACAGAGTCCAACTTGTCTTCCACTATTTTCAGAATATTCTTATATGAAGCAAATACTCATAGTAGTGTGATTTTTATTGTATTGCAGACTTCTGGCTCTGTTCTCAACAGACATGGATTGCAGTACGTCAGTGACTATCTTAACTAATCTGCTATTGCTTTTAGAGCTTCACAAATTACAGCATTTTCTTCTGATTTTCCTCTCCCTCTTTCCAGGTTTCCTTACATGGCAATGTACATTTGTATATCTTCCTTTTGAACAGAATTCTGTACCTCAACAGTGAGTCTGGAGAGGTTCAGTGAGTAGTAAGCAAACAAAGTTGAAATTAAATCAATCTGAGTGTTGATATATACAAGAAAAAACTAATAACTTTCAAATAAATCTAAATAGCTTTATGAATTTTTCAGGAGGTGCATGCAGTGGAGCTGTGTTTGTCTGAGAGATATACATACAGATCATATATGTGTGTGTATGTATAAGGGGAAGGAGTCAGAAGGCTTGTTCCTTGGGGAAAAGGAAAGTAGCTTTCTTCGCACATCCTCTTTCATGCACTTCTTTGATCTGGTAATGAATGTAACAGTTCTAGAAATTCCCTTGGTGGTCTCCCAAATCTCTAGAACAGTCTGGACCTAAAACCATGTGAAAAGTTCTTGTAGTCTTCTGAGAGACTGGATATTTTGTCGGTGATACAAGATGCTCCTTAAGACTTACATATCTCAGGATGGACTGATTTTCCAAATAACAACTAGAAATAAGGTATTTTCAAATACAAATTAGAGCAGGGCCAACTTGGATTGTGCGAATAGTGGTTATGTGTATCAACGGGGAGACAAGCTGAAGAGCCTAAGGCATTACACATAGGTGATAGATTCATAATGAAAAGAGTGAATGCCAGGAACAATTGCACTTTGGATTCCAAAGGTAGCAGCAATATTGCAGGTTGGGGGAGGTGTCTGCTTCCCTTCTGGGTGGGCATCAGGTGCCACGGTAATGAGCAGCAGACACCTTATTTTCTTTTTTCATCTATTCCCTGCTTAATATGGGGAGGTTACTTACACTTTGAGAGATGATAAATTTAAGTACAGCATCACACAAAATATTTCTACCTGTCAATTGTGCACAATAGTGTGTTTGGCATTTGACTGCTAAGCAACATTTTGTGAAGGTACTAAGTGTGATTTGCTGTCCAGTCTTGGACTAATTCTCTGATCTGGGAAGCTGGAAGCCCAAACGAGCTGCCCTCCATTTGTTAATTTGTCTGTTACATCGTTTGTTTTATTGTATGTTTGTGTATAAGGATTTGGAGATCCAGAATTGTCTAATAATTCATTCCAGATGTCTTTAGTGCTGGCTCCAAAAGTTGTACTCAGCAATTGCTAAACACACAGGTATATAGCAGATTTATTTATCAACATTTTAGCTATTAGAATTTGCTGAATGACTTTTCTGATTAGTTTGGTACTATTTTACAGTAATCATTACACAAAAATAAATTTCTGGAAGAGCAGTTCGTGTCCCCTATTAAATACACTTTAGACATGTCCTGTCACTGCAGCAAGCACTGTCACCAGCAAAACAGCAGCACAGAAAGAGAAAGAAAGAAAGAAATAAAGAGAGAAAGGAAAGGAAAAGGAAAGGAGAGAACTGCTGCAAACTATGAGGCACTCACAGATGATTCCTATATCATCTTGCACTGGCCTTAGGATGGCCCATTGCTTCCAGCCCTAAAAATAAACAACTATTAATCACCTAATGGCAACATGAGTTGACCAGCACTTAGGGCTGCCTGGACCTCAATCTAACTGTACTCAAAAGCTTTTCTCATGTTTTCTGTCACCCTGGATAAGAGGTAGTTTGCAGCCAAGCATTCCTTTGGGAGGACTGCTGTGAGTTTAACAAAATGTTTGAAATAACCTCAGTAACTCCTCTCAACACTTATCCACAGCTTCAAACACACAGAATCAAACAATAGTGGCCTTGAAACGACAGTCTCTGAAGAGTGAATTAATGGTGTGGAGTTTTCTCAGGGAAACGGCCTAACAATCAAGTACCTCAGGAAGCACTGTTCTTTGCCTGGGTTTAGTCAGAAGTCCAGCAACAATATACAGAATAAATCTGTGATGCAAATATCCACCTTTTCTCCCCTCCTTTTCAAAGCATAGAAACATTCTTGCTGTATCTTAACTGGTAAATACAAGTAGCACAATTTAAATCGAAATAACAAAGCTTTACCAAACTAGCCATCAAATTGCATGTTGTGGGCTGGAGGGGTATTGCTGCTTTGAACAGAAACACATTAATGCACTTGTAAAGGTACAGTAAGAGTGTGCTGACCCTGAAGTATAAAAGACAAGTATGTAGATTCAGCAGCTAATACAGAGTAATAGACCCCCTCAGAAAGGAATTTGTGAAACTTATGAAGAAGACATAGAAAGCTTTCTTATGTTGTGTATTCCCAATTGAGACTTTTTGATTGGGCTTCTCGTGCTTATTTATGCTCATTATTCAAGGTGGCTGAAGTCACTTTGTCCTGCATTGAGATAGTTAAATGATGTGAGATACTTATATTTCAGGGAAACTTAGAACCATCTCCAAATTACCAAGTAAGATACCTGGAACACTGTCTATTATTTCAGTTAGATAGATACTGGAACTAACTTCCCAGACAGCTAAAAGGCATTGTTTCCCAGGTAATCTCCACTTAAGCTAGAGTCAACTTTGGACACGATTTCCATGGAAAAGTCTAGCAGCATAAGGATTAACATTTTGTTTTCTAAAAGGTTGATGTAAATACCATGTTAATTTTCAGTACATTGGTCCAATCCTGCAGTGCAGCCATAAGGGGTGTTTTACAGTCTCTTTACAGCACAAAACCATACAGCCTAATGTGCCAGACATCTACGTGATTTTGAAGATGCTGAGACTGGGAAAAAAAAAAAAAAAAAAGTTTTACCATTTGTACATGCAGCCACTTTGAGAAATAAGCATCTGGAATACTATTAATAAACAACAAAATAATGCATTTCAGTAAAAGTTCGGACATGAAGTCAGAAAACTGGAGAAATTCAAAGTTCACTCAAGGCTCTCTTGTCTTGATGACAAGCTGCTTTGAGCCAGTATGTGTTTTCTTTCTCACTCACTGCATCAGTCTTCACTTAGAAAGCCTTGATCCTTGTAAATCAGTGTAACCTTAATGTTATTTAATCGCAGCTTTTAAAAGTTAATTTCCATGAGAACTATATTTTAAAAAAACCTAACTTGTCATTAAGGATTATAAAAATCCGTTCTTTGCCTGGAGAACAGTACTCAGATCTGAATGAGTAAGTGTAAGTGAATAATGTGTTTCGACAGTTTGTTTATTAAAAATGTATTATGCAGCTAAAAGTTATATTGTATTTATAATATTTTAATGCCAGCACAGTTCTGGTGCATTCTATTAACATGCATTTAGAAAACACTGCTATGTAAAATTCCAAAATATATTAAACAGTCTCTTATATCCACATAGATACCACGTGGTTTGTTTTTATTCCTGAAAATGCCAAAAACAATTAAATCATATTATAAGCCTGATGAAATACTGCTATTTGATTGATGCATTAACAGTCTCATTGCAGAGATGAGACAACAACTAGTGCTAAAAAAGCCCTCACACAAGTTTCCATCCAGCTTTTTTTTTAACCTGACAACTCCAACTTCCACATCAGCTGTAAATAGCATCAATACGTAGCATTCATGGAAATGCCTGCCTTTCTCACCCCAAAAGAAATTACCAGTTTTGAGTCAAAATCTCCTTGGAAATGGGAGTCCTGCATAATATTTATAGATAATAATTTTTTCCCTTGTTTTACCTAAAAATAAGACTTCTTCCAGCTACTGTGGTACCACCAAAGCTTAAAGCAGATTAGGTTTTACTTGCTTAATTTTACCTTAAGCAGCATAAACTGGATGTCTGGATCCTTGAGACATAATATGCTGATAACTTCTGTGTATGAGGCTTGAGTCAGTGCTTGCTGGTGCCAGGGACAAGTTTCCTGTTATATTTATGAGTATGGGATCAGAACTTGCTAAACTTTCTCTGGAGCCACGTTTGCAAACAAATACATTTTTGTGCAGTTGCTATCATTAAGTATCTTAAGGAAGCTGGGATTAGAAATAGTGTAGCCTTCAACCTTACAGGTTAGAGATCAGGTTTTTAAAGCAAAAATTGTAGTTCAGTTACTTGATTTTACTTACTATTGTATTGTTTTTTTCTTTCAACCAGATGTGGTGAAGTCAAAGAAATAAGGTGCTGTGTAATGTCATGAAGGAATCATTTATTTAAATTAGTGTCACTCAATCACAAAAGTCTGTAGAGAATTCAAAGGGATAATAAAACCCCACAGTTTTTTTAAATTGCATTCAGAGTTTTTAAAATGCACTTTCTTTATCCACATACCTTTATTTGATTTGAAAACTCTATATAAATGAACAGTAGCAGCAATACATTATTATAAAGTATTCTGAACTAGGCTTGTGGTGGTTGTTTAAATGGAAAATTCCTTGCTAATCAAAGTCAGTTTCCTAGCAGTGGCTCTTAAATGTTTGCCAAGAGATATAATGCTGTGTCATCAGCAATAGTAAACTGGTCTAGACGTAAGGAAGTTGGCTGACTGATGCCAATTGACCTTACTTGAAAATGTGGTCTGCAGTTGTTGCCTGCTGTCCTAGCTCTACCAATATCTAAATTCTTTCCACTGACACAAATGAAACTTCTACAAGTACAGAAAAGAGAGACATGAGTCCTTAAATAGTAAACTTATTAGCTATTAAAGAGGATTTTAATTATTATATGTTCAGGGTTTATTAGTAGTAGTAGAAGTAAAACCAGTTTGTTCACAACAGTGATTGTCAAGAACTATGTTAAATTGACTTAGAATGTAGTGAATTATTTGTGATTTTTTTTTTATTCCTTTTTCCCTGTAAATAAGTAGTGCTGTACAGGTGGAAATGCTCTCATTTGCTTGATATTTAAAAAGAAAACCACAGAAACAAAGCCAGCTTTTCAGTTGGCACTCTTGATGATCTGACATTAAAAAGCAAGGGACCAGAATGCAGTCCTTCAAGGACACATTCAGATGTGACCTTCATAGTTAAAATCAGCAAGTAGGTAGGCTCGCCTGAATCCGATTTATCAAATATGTGTTTAAATGCATGCATATTATAAATAATAATTCATATAACTTCACTGTGAGAGTCTCTTAGAATTAAAATTATTTATGTTGTGCTGAGATGCATACAGCACATCTATAACAAATAGACTAAAAATAAAGTGAACTTTTATTTTAAAGGAATTGCAAGATGTTTTACATTTCTGCACAGTATTGAGCAGTGTGTTGAAAATGCATTTTTCATAAAACCACATGCAAGGCTTTTTGATGATGAAAAACTCCACTCACAACAGCCACATGTCTAGGCAAATCCTTAGAAGCTATTATGGACCCCACACAGATATTCCAGAAGAAACAACATTACTAGAAAGTAGTTTCTCTTGAAGTGTAGTAGAATATGTGTGAGCCTAGTAGGCCACTTTGATAAATAAATAAAATTCTTTTTTTCTTTTCTAGCACAAAACTGGTTCAACTGGAGGGCAAGTTAAACCCAGATTCACTTTTTACTTAGTTTTTTTATCTTTTCCTTTCTGGAGATGCCAATATTAAAAAACAAAATCAAAAACAAAAATAAAAACAAAAAAACAAACAAACAAACAAAAAAATCGAAACAAAACAAAACTCTTTGGCTTTGGGCTATCTGAATTTTACTTTCCTGGCTTTTCAGCATACCTCTGTTAAAATGCTTTCCAAGAACAAAGCCCAGCATCCCAGGATTATCGATGTACAAGTCTATACTCCTGTGACTGTGGATTTCTTTCAAAATTGGTGTCATTAAACCAGTACAAAAGATCCTCTGTCCACTTTTAAATTAGTGCAAAACTGACTTATTTGGAGCAGTATGATCCAACATAAGTTTTATCTAAAGCACTGTTGAGTCTGTAACTATATTTAACTATGCTCAAACCCTGTTTTGCTATCTCTAGCGTCTATCTCAAATCCTTCAGTTGATTCTTTAAAAGACATGGCCCTTTTAGTCCTCCCTCAGTACTTAGACTAAATTTAGTTTTCTTTACTGAGCCTAAATTAGGTCTGAACTAATCCATAGGTTTTGTAATCCTGCTATCTTATTGCCATGCCATGGGGTCACAACCCTCTCTGCCTCCTTTCTGGCACTTCTGGCACCCTGACCCGGCACTCAAGTGCAGCCAGGTTAGGTTTGGCTGCCTTGTACTCACAACTTATAATGTCAAAACTAGACAATTAGTAGACCAGGACTTATATAAAGATAATGACATATCTATTGGTTGGTTATTAAATAAACCAATGCAACCTGTGTGGTCAACTTTCACTTGCTATGTTTATTATATTCTGAAGAGAGCTTGCCTCTGTGTTTCCTGTTTATTCTATTTTTGCTACATGGAATTTAACAGACTTGGTTGCTTGGATTTCTTTTCAGCTTTGAAGTAAACACCATATAAAAGTGAAATTCTAAATGTAAGAGTTTCACTGGAGTAGGTAAAACTAAAGTTTAGAATAACTTTTGGCCACAATCCTTCACACCTAACTTTCCTGGGTAAGAACGAAAATGGGGAAGAAGTGAAGTTAAGCACATTTTTAGGGATTCAAACAATTCTGAGCAAGAAGGGAAATCCATGGGAGTCTATAATTTTCTACATTTTCTTTTAAGCTTAAACTTTCTCCAGTATGTCTTTCATATCAAATGGGATAACCTGGCCTGTATAGCATACCATAGCTGTATAGTTGTAGAACCATTTGATATGTCCCAAGTTTTTTTTGCTCCTCAGAGCTACTAAATGAGTCCCATTTCCATAGTAATACTAAGTAAGCATTCTATAATTTTAGTTTATTCTCTTGTGTAAGCCATAGTTAGTCACTAACTTGTTAAATGTTGCAACTGATGCATAAGTGTAAGTTTGTAGACTTAACACAAGGTTTCCTTCTTCACAGTGTCGTGCCTACATTTCAGAAGGAGTTGAACTAAAAAAGAGAATTCTTACTTCTAGGTTACATTTCCCGACTTCATCCCTTTCCACAAAAAGGTTAAGTGTCTTTTCAAATTAAGGAAGCAGTAATTAACCAGTGGCATTGTTTGTGATTTGCCAGCTCTGGGCGTTAATGAGAGAGAAATTAGCACTTACCAGCAGGAGTTCCTGATAGTCAGTGGCAAATGCTTAATGTGCCAACAAGTTGATTCTGGTCTTAAGTACTGCACTTAAGTTTAAAAAAAGAGTATGGCATGGTTTGATGTGGTCATACATATGGGCTGAGTGATAGAGAGCTGTAATAGAAGGAATGACACACTGTACTGGGAAAAAGTGCAACCCAGGCAGCACAGGGAAAACAGTTTTGCTGCAGTAACACAGTCAGAAGCAGGATGGATGGATGTTTTCATGCTAAATATGTACTTGCTCCAGCAATTAACAGGATGCAGATGTTCATGTATATACGTTTTATCATCAGATTTGTCATTTCTGCACCTAGTTTTTTAAGCGCAAAATATCCTGAAAAATCAGGTTTGAGCTCTGATGATTTGCTAGGAAAGCATAAATTAGCCTTTTGAGATGTCTGGAAATACTGATTTTATTTTAAAATTACAATTTCAAAAAATAACAGGTGACTTAAGTGCAGTGCCCCACGCGTTTTATGGTGGATAAGGGGATTCAGACTGGCACAAAGGGCAAAAAACTTGAGCTGAGCAGCTGCTCATTAGCATCAAGATTTTACCTGGCACACAGAGTCATAATGAGGAAGCACATAGCCTCTGCCTTGCATAAAATAGCCCATTAGAAATGTAAGGTCTGCTCCCAGTCTTCTGGGGATTTTTGCTTTTAAAATAACTTTGGTTAGTACATAAGTACATCCCCACCCAATTATCTCTTTTCTGTGAAATAACAGAAGCAGGCCCCTCCTGCAGCAGCACATTGGTGCCCCTCACCAAAGGCACGGAGCATCATCAGTCCTTGGCTTCAGTCACCATTTGCTCCTCGCTCCTGCTGGGCTATGTGGCCTCTGTGGTTCTCTGAGGTCGTGACCATCTTGGCCCATCGTGAACATCAGAAGAGGCAAAGGGGAGAAGTCCTCAGAGACAGCAGAGGCTGAAGTTGTTGGCCAGCCAGAGAAAACGTAGGAATCAGGCATAAGAAGCATCTTCCTTCTATATGAGCCACTGTGCTTTATTCATCACAGTGTGTTTAAATGTCAGCCAGTATTTGGATTTGTCAGAGTTTTAAGGTTACTGCTTTCCACCATCATCTTGCTGTTGCAAAAAGCATCTTTGCCAGTGTTGCCTCAGCTATACTGAGGGATAATTTGCCACTAAACTGGGGCCACTTCTAGGCTGAAGAGTAGTAGCCAGAACCCAAAATATTACAATGCTATGCAGCAGTTTTGGGTAAAAAACCACCGTATCTGATTGAAAGTGCAGGAGAAAGCCACAGGGGTTTCTCCTTCCTTTGGTCCATTTTCCATTACATGAGCACATCAGAGTTTTGGAAAGAAACCACCCTAATGAAGCTGGGCACTGCAGTTCTGAGTGCTTGTGTTGTTTGCTAAGCTGACGCTTAGGTTACCATGCATCCTCCAACACATTTTTATTATAATTAAACATTTAAAAAATTGGCTACCATATTGGTTGAGTCCTGAGCACAGCTCTGCATATAAACCATTACATGACATTCCATTGAACTTTTTCTTGTACAGACGGTATCTAACAGCTCATCCTGCACTGTTGTTTTTGGCAAGTTCACTACAGCATATAATAAATCAAGGAAAGAAAAAGCTTTTTGGCCTAATGTTGTACAGACTGCTGTAATGTTAGACTACAGAAAGCAGTTCTGTTTTTAGACATCCTTTTACTAACCCAGCATTCATAATTTATGATTTCACTGTAAAATTCCTGCAACACTACACCAAAAGTAGTGCTGCCCTTTAATTAAGTGCTCTCAGTAGGAAAAACGTGAAACTGATGTGCAAAACATATCGCAGTACACAGTGATTGATAGTGATTACTTCTTTATGAACCCAGCCTGAAGGTCTGAACTTCCTGATGGGTAAAATAGTCCATGGGGCTACTTCCTGAGATTGCCTGGTGGGGATCAGTCAGAGTTAGCAATATCTGAGGCATTCCTGAGGCACATTTCAGAGACGCTGCAGCTGAAACTTCCTATTTCTTTCTGAATTCTGCTTTATATTAATAACTACTTGAATAATAGCTCATTGTAGAGATTATATTTAAAGGATTTGTTGTCATCTACATGGTATTACCTATATGGTATTATAATTCCCAGGGACTGGGACTTGTGTAACCTCCCTGTATTTTCAGTGCCTGCATGCCCAAATCTGAGAAAGCAGAGTGCATGGCAAGAGAGGTTTCTGTATGTATCAAAGTTACTAAATGTCGTTTAAAATTTGACACATCAGTCTCTTTCTTACTGATTACATGCAGAGTACTCAAAAAACAAAGCTCTTGTGTGGATTGTTTTAGTCTCTAAATCACATTTTTATTCCTGGAATCAGGTGCTAATGACATATATCAATTCAACATCGATAAAAAATTGAAGATTAAACGGAATGTTGGAATCACAGAGGTAAGAAACTCATCTCTATAAGTTTGTTTTCCTTTTTGCTTGATAGATTTGGCCCTGGCTTAGTCATCTACTGGTATGGGTTCATTGAAGAGCTGGACTGCCATCGTGAGCGTGGTATCCTGCTAAAAGACTGCTTTCCTACTGACATCGTGACTCTGCGGCACAGCATGGCTCAGCGCTGATGCTGGGAGGAAGAGGTAAATCCCCAAGCAGTTTTACTTTCCTGCAGTGTAAACTAATGGCAGCATCTGCCCTGAACTTCAGCTGAACTCCTGCTGCCCGCCCTTATGCTACTGCCTCTTTACACAAACATATCAAGAGTTTCTGTTTTGCTTCAGACCTCTGTTGTGATCAGCCAAAAAAGACAGACACAACCCACTCATTATCAGCATCTCTGTCTCTGTCAAACAGCTAGTTTCTAGATACTCATAATCTTTCTTCCTTCCGGATGGCTGCTTCTAGCATTCTAAACAAAGGCAAAAATGCAAAGGCTGAAAGGTGCAACTTGCAGTTCTTATCCAAGTTACAGGGTCATCTTCAAAATAAGTGGCTTTTTATGGTTTTGCTCACAAGTTTATTCAGTGCTAGTGATCTGACTGAAACAACTACACTGACGTGGAGAAGTTGGTAAAGGCTGTAATTCTGCAGATTAAAACAGTGTAATGCAAAGCTCATAGAGCCCAAGTGGTAAAGCAGGATCATGTAATGTCTGGCTGTAAGTAGCCAGATTTTGAGATAATAATTTGCACATGTGTTTCCTCACTGTCTGATTTCTAAAATCAGCAATGAAATCCCAAATTAACTATTAAGAAATAATCTAAGGGGATTTTAAGGGTGGGAGGGCATGAAAGTGAGGAGCTGGGATTTATTTTATGTATATGAGCCTGTGAAGGTTGGGTTAGTGTTTTGGGGTTTTTTAATAAGTAGTTTAAAGACTCATTAATAATATTTTTTTCCCTTTTCCTCCCCACCCCCCAGGGAATCTGTACCTAGGAATTTTTCTCATTGCTGACCTCAAGGAAAGAATCTGTCCTGACCCCTGTAGGTACTGTAACATGCAATTTTCTGGCGTACTGAAGTCCAAAAGAACAATGTGCAGAAGCTCTCTGTGTGGGTTAGTCCTGAAGATTACCCTCCTGGTTTTCAAGAAGGGGAGTGGGGAAAAAAAAAAAAAAAAGAAACAGAGCTTCATACTCGATCAGTTCCACCAAATAAATAAAGCATGCAGATGGACACAAGTTTCCTGCACACTGATGTATTCTTCTAAGAGCATTGTATATCTCTCATTGGAACCACCAAGTTCAGAGGTACATTGAGGTGGGTATTAACCTTGGAGGACTTCAGTCTCATTTATTTTCCATCTTGATTGCCACTCAGATGGGAAGTATTTGACCTCGGGTTTGTGCTCTCAGCCAGAGGTTTCTTAATCATAGCAGCTTTTGGGGTTTCACATTCTTTAATACTCTTTTCTTTGCTAACTGGCATTCAGGAAAGGATGAATATTTTAAAAAGTCAATGAGTATGCTCATTTTCATGTATGCTCATCATCTTCAGATTTTCAGAGACGTAAAGCAGAGGTACAGGTTCTGTTGTAGAATTAAAGGTGTGGTAGCAGTCTCCTTGAAGCAGAAGTTGATAACCTCTTCCATAAGGAAAGGGTCTTCAAAACATCACAGGCCATTTTCATAATCTTTTTCATCTGAAGTGGCATTTTGTGTGCCTGTATGATGTAAAAATTTCACGTGGAGGCTTTTTACAATCTTGCCATGAGTTAAAAGAAAGGACATTAATCATATTCAGGTTTTTTGCTATGGTTTTCAAAGGCATATGCCATGTTTGTATTTTTAATCTTTAGTCTTCTCTTTTAACTCTTTATTGTAAGTTTCAGACAAAGATTAATCAAAATTACAAATTCCTAATTTTCAGGAAAAGATTTTTTTTAGTCGTTTTAGTACACTGTCCCTAGCTGCAGAGAGAATCTTCTACAGCTCCACCACAGAGAGGTATTGTTGCATAGAGATTATTTTCTCAGGTTTGAATGCGTTGCAGTGGAAAGATTTATGTTTTAAAAGAAATTTAACACTTGTAATTCATTTATGTTCAAGTATCTAAGGTATTGTGCTTAGCTTAAATGTACTCAACAAGCTTTAAGGATCAGTCCATAAAGATACACAGGAGCAATCTGTGAAGTGTCCCTGCCTGATGCTACACAGAAGCTGCATTTAGGGTGCTGCTGCCCCTGGGACTTCTAACTGTGGTTTAGGTTAGTGGAGTGTGTAAAATCACCAAGAGAATAAGAAAGAAAAAAATAACTAAACATTATCATGCTAGAAAATTCAGAAGTAATGGTTGTCTGAGTGAAATGGGTTTTAAGGCAAACTGAATTTGTTTTAGCTAGTGCATATGCTTTCTGTTGTATGAAATAATTTAAATCAGCTTTTACATGATGCACTAATGCTGGGGTTTTGAATAAATTAAATTTATCTACACAGATGTTGAAAATTCTGCTCAACCTCCATCAAAGCTTTGCTTTATTTGTTTTTACATTAAACAAATTTATGTGGGGACACACAGATAAATCAGGTTAGGCTTGTATTTGTTTATTTATTCCTCTATCTAATGCTGTGACATAACAGGTTGGGAAGCAGTACAGCTGTCTTTAATCAAAGCTTTGACCTTTATATATTACCCCTTTAAGAATCTTTGTATTAGAAGGAGGATGAAATAAGCCACAGAAGTATACAGACTGTACTAATTTCATTACATGCTATCGAACAAGCTTAGCAACCACAAAAATTACACTGTGTCACTCTTGCAAATGCTGAAAGCAGAACTTTAAAAAAATTGAGGCTACTTTGTTATTTCTACTTGTATCTTGCAAAAAATCCTCATTTGTGTGTTTTCTCTATCAGACGTAAACATCAGCTTGAATATTAAAGAGGAAAAATAACTGTTTGTCTAGGGGTTTTGTTTTCTTAAGCAACGCTGTAGTCATCAGAACCTGAATATTAAAGACAAATCCAGCTTTATGGAGTATTCTGTAGAGTGTGCTAATGAATTACACCAAGCCAGAAAACAGAAGTGTGCATAAAACTGAGTGATGTTCTCAGTGGCATATATAGACTTGCCAAATGTCTGCTCTTACAAGCACTATAATAAGGCCTGGTCTGATCTTTTGGGATTGATGTGATTGTGTTTAACAGGGAAGTAAAAATTCCTTACATACAGGGAACAGCACAATGGTGGGTCACACTCTAGCAATAAAAGAAGACAGTTTTTACCATTCCCGTGGTCACATTACAAGTTTAACAATCTTTCCCTAAAGCCAGCTCAGAGTGGCATAAAACTTCTTGTGATCTAAAGCTGAAGAAAAAGTACCCAATGTCTTCCTATGCTTATCTCATTACTGTCACATTAATAGTATTGTTAGCTCATTAATAATTTTCAGCTGATTTTGTTACATTTGCTCATTCAAAAAGTCATTTTATCCTGGTATTTGCTTTGGATTTCTCCACCATACTACTATACTACTATAGAAGACTATTAATGGCTCTTTCCATTTGCCTTTAAATCCTCCCCTTTTGATTTTCTATCTTTTTAACTATTCCACACTTATTTATTTGGTATCTTATTGTTTGCCCTTGGTTCCCCATTGAAAAGTCTGAAAAGGCAGCTTTTTGCTGCCTGCTTCTGTTTCTGATACTACATCTGAACAGAGTGATATTTCCAGTTCTGTGTTTGGGCTTACAGGCAATTTTGCTCTAGTGAAGTAGAATCACTCCTGTATTGGGAGCAGAGTTGTACAAAGGCCTAAATTAATAGTATGTCTGTGCTACTAGAATAATGGCCAGTATTAGCAATTTAACTGTTACTGTGCTCTTTTTTTTATTAAGGAGACTTCCTTTCTGCCAGTTTGTGCCCAACCTGGGCAACACTTCTGCAAGAAGGTCTGGTGAAGTCCAAGGCTTAGCTTCCCTCATGTGCCAAAAATCTACTTGGCTCAGCAGGGAGAAGATGGTTATCCCATTGTTTTTGTTCTGGCAAGAGCTTGTACTTGCTACAGGTTGTTCTTGTTTACCAGAGCTGATTACAGCTCTTCAAGGGTCAACAAAACATATGCAAAATTGAACTTGATTCTTCTTTTCACTTCAGCTGAAGGAGCCTCAGTATTCAGAGACCTGCTGAGGCACCCTCTGCAGTTAGGCAGTGACTATGGAGCCAGAGAAACAGTTTTAGGAACCTGCTTTTGTTATTTCTAGGCTGAGGCTATAAAGATGTTAAGACAAATGCTGCTTGAGTATTAATTTCATTTTATGCAATAAAATGGAGCACTGCCTGCAACAACTACAACAAAACTCCTCCTGTCACGTTATTCTGGGTCACAAAGGACCATTTGTTGAGGACTCGCAGGTTATTCAGAAATAACCATTTTATTACATTGACAAAAGAAGAAACCTCAAGGGCTTGCTCTTTACAGTGGTGTGATAGGAACCTAAAGTGTGCCTGTTGAAAAATGAACTTGCTAACAATGGGAGCTTGGCAGCAACTTCAGCATTTATAGAGAAACTGTCTATCTGGTACGATCTGTATAAAATAGACCTCACTTAGGTTAGGGAAAGGTCACAAGTTACACAAAGTTTGGATAGTCTAAATGCGTTACTCAAAACTAACTCTCCTGTGTATAGTAAATATTATTTGAACCTGTATTATTAAGAACATGCCAGGATTCAAAAGATTAAATAAGGAAGATGTAATTATGAGCTAAATAATAAACAGAGCAGTTTTAGTCCCCCTTGTGTTTTTCACTTTCCTGCTATTGTTTCATATATGGCTGTTATACAAAGAGCAGCTTAGGTCAGCTACTATAAATTATGGGGTTTGTACAATAGTAATCTACCAAAATTATTTCAAAGCT
Organism: Calypte anna; assembly: GCF_003957555.1. Taxonomy (NCBI): domain Eukaryota; kingdom Metazoa; phylum Chordata; class Aves; order Apodiformes; family Trochilidae; genus Calypte; species Calypte anna. The sequence continues at coordinate 13,047,155 of NC_044251.1, read as the reverse complement.
GGATCAAAGAGCTTCAAAAGACTTTTTGAAAACTTTTCCACATAATAAAAAGACTTCATTTTGATGCACGACTTTTATAAGGATATCTTGATTTAGAGTTGCATCTTACAGTAAGTATTTAGCTACTTGTGGAACACACGAGATTTACAAATGTATTTGCAGCCTCAAATAAGTGTGAAATGGTAATATCAAAATAATATATCAAAATAACTCTTCAAAATAAGTTACCTTGTGGCTAGGTTTTTAAGATGACCTAAGTGAAAGGATTTTTGTTTGTTTTTTAAGAAAACCAGCAGGATTTCAAGTGAAATTTTATCTTTCTTCCTTTTACAAACATACAAATCACATTTGCAATGATAACAATCATACACAATGATAACAATAATTGTGCTTAGTGGCTTTTGGCTGGCGTGGTGTCTCTCTGTAAGATGTTAGCCTGCCCTCCCTCCTGCTCAGGCCTTCACCTCATCTGAACACTTCTGTGTCATCTGCAGAGACCTCCCAGATGTGGCACTGGGATGTCAAAGCAAAATGAAATGTCAATGCAAGTGCGTGGAGCCAAAGTAACAATATTGAAACCATGTCAGCACACATCTGCAGAGACCACGTTACTCTGTCAGTGTGATTTTAGGAAGATTGTTTTGAAATGTGAAAATGAAATGAAACTAAGTCAATTAGGTAATAACAGTTGAGGTTCAGGGATTAATTGAGGGCCCAGGGTGAAGCCAGTGACCATTAACCTCATCTGGTTATTAATTCTCAGAGAAATATCCTTGGCTAAGGTTATTCTCGTTATTAGAGAGTTTGGAGGTTTTTTCTGTGCACTGTCTAAATATTTTTTGCTGTTGCCTCTAACAGGGATACAACAAAGTGGAGTGCTGAAGGGCATATTAGTGCTAAGTTAACTTTTCAGAGAAAGTGAATCCTTCTAGTACCAGGCAAACATATGTTTTTACATAGGCATTTAGCAGATTTATCTTGATGTCCAGCTGACTGTCTGTATAAACAGACAGCTTTCCTATAATATACATACCTCTGAGAACTTGCTGAATGAAAATAATATGACCATGGAGAAGTGTTCACAATTGCTATTTGTGTGTCCATCACTAATGTAAAGCAGACATGTAAAAAGGTCAAAAAGTAACAACATAAAATAATTCTTTTTGAAAACACCTAACTAAACACCAAGCCAAACTTACAAACTTGATTCAAATTCAAGTTTTCAGAGTATGTGACTGCAGCATTAAGACACAAATGAACAATATATTATTCATTAAATACTACTGATGGGACATTCATGCCAACATCAATGCCTCTGTAGTACAATGTGCTGTACTAACACATACAAAGATCCTCTTGGTCTCTGCCCTAAGGAGAGATGACACAGAGACTATATCAAAGGAGTATAATTGGCATTTTAAATGTTTATTTATATAAATGCATGTACATCTCTGTATAAATATATATAATGTACACATACAATTATTTTTGCTGTTAGTAAATACCATCTTCCCTTTTATAGAATTCCCTGTTACTTGTTTGCTCTTTATAGGTGTGTTGGTGTCTTCAGGACAGGGCTATAACTCCACACTCATCTCTGTCATATAGGATGGTATCCCGTGTGTAAATGCTGATGAAAGCACAGAGACTTTTCTGCAATATGACAAGTGACAGTGACACTGAGAGAGCACAACACAGAGGAGGGGTGAGCTGCACCTGGAGGAGACTGTGTCCTGCCCTGCTGAGAGCTGGAAGGTTTTAGAACTTGAGCTGGATATTTCAGGGCCTCTGTCTCCAGCGTGAAGCTGCATGAATAGAGTCTCACCTCACCAAGTGCACCTCACCAAGTGCACCAAGTGCACAGGGGCACTAAGAACATTTCTGAAAGTACCTGGAAGTCCCAGAAGAATACTGTGGAAATGAAGGCTTTATTAACAGAAAACATTTTCCATTACAAATTGATATATTGGATTAATTTATTTTTTTTTTGCTTTTCCATAATGAGCATTCACACCACACTCCTTTTTGTATTCTGCTTCAGCATGATAGTTCCATAATGAGTGGGAAAACATAAAAACTAGTTTAATCAGTTTGTTTCCACACACACTTTAAGTGGCCTCATTTCAATGTGTTTGGCATTGCATTGCATACAAATTATGAAATACATTTAGAAAAATATGCTGGCTACATATCATGAAAAAAAAAATGTAGGTGTAGCAGGGTCTCAAGACACATTTTCATCCTTTGAGGTGAGACTCTCTATACAGATCAGCTTAAACATCTGTCTACTCTATTCTTGTAAAATTCCAGTGATGGAGAATCTTAGAAAGATGGTGGGAATTCATTCCACTACCCATATATACTTACCTAAATTTTTCCTATGTCTTACCTAATTTTATTTATTTATTTATTTGCTATAAGTGCATTATATCTCACCCAATTATAAATGCAAATGGAGAATTAATCAGGTGTCTGCCTTTCTTTTCTGACCTTTTCCATATTTGAATACTATTCTCAACGCCATTAATTCTTCCCACATTTTTTGTAGAAAGTTTTGAATGCAATGATTGTATTTTTTATACTTTCCATACTTTATACTTACCTCTTCCAGTTTACCTCTGTTATTTTGCTCTAGTTCAAGAAACACAATATCTTATGTACAAGATCCCTGCAAATACATGCTATTCCCTCAATGACATGTTGGTGGCTTCTGTTCAGTCTGGTGCCCATCATCTCAAATGCATCATTTTTTCATCCTTCTTGCACATACTACTTGCTAGTGAATTTTTAGAGTTTTAACTTGCTGACTTCCAACCACTCCTGTGATCTCTTAAGTCTGAATTCCAATCTCACCCTTTGGAAATAGTTAAATATTTGGTGTAATTCATAAAGTTTTGTACATGTGTAATCTGACGAGTCAGAAGTTAAAACACTCAGTGTTTCAAGTGGTGAGCTGGATGGTTAGCTCTCACTAATAAAATACACCTCTACTGGGGTATATCCATCATAGGATATGCTCATAAAAGTCCTAACATCAGTTTTCATAGTCTTAGAGCTCAGTTTTTGTAAGAAACACTTGCTTAAACAAAATACATAGTAAGAAAGAGTCTGCTAAACAGATCATGCAGTAATAGCCAAGCTCTTTTGCTTGGGTGTACATTAGCTGTGAAGCCAAATTACTCAGCTCTACTGGTGAGCACATAAAAGACTTGCCAAAAAAGTTGGAGGCTCCAGTTGATGCAAGTTTTCCTGTGCTTTCATATCGGTCAGGTTTACCCTCTTCAGCTGCCTACAGAAAAAGTTGTACAAGTTGTTTGTGCTCCAGTAACCTGCAGCCCTTTGAATCTCAGCAATATTGTCCACCCTGATAAGCAGATATGCTGTAGGAATGTGAGATAAGAAGTGTCATAGATTTACCTTTGTCTCCCATTTACCTAACTCCACGCTGTATTTCACTTGAAACAATCCTGCCCATTAATTCTGTGCATAAGTTTTATGCTTCTTGATCAGATATAGGTAACTTACTTAAAGATAATTGTGAAATGAGGCAACCAGGTGCCACTAATTGCCAGGGAGTGGGCATGAGCTTGTGTTAAGCCCACCTGTGCCTGATTAGGGTGGGCCCCCACTGCGCATGAGCAGGATTAGGGGGGCCAATAAAAGGTGAGGCTCAAACTCACAGGCTCAGCTCAGTCCTGAGCAAGCCAGCAGAGAGGTCAGTTGCTCTTGGAGCAACAGCACTGATCCAGGCTGGTCAACTCTGAGGGCTATAGACTCAGAGCACTACTCGTGAGTCTCTGCTGGAACACCTGGTTGGACCTTGAAGCACCGTGCCCTAAAAGAGGTTCATCTTGCAACAGGTAATACTACAGATAAAAAAGACAAGGCTTTAACACACAAGCAATAATGGGGAGGTTTAATGATGTCCCAGGCGAGATCTCTAGTAGCTGGGAAAGTAACTTTGAAGACTGTATTCAGAGGGAAAAATATTATCGCTTTTCATATCTTGCTTTTAGTGTGTCATTTGTAGTTTCTCCATTTCCATTGTACAAGCTCCATACCTTTGTCCTTCATTCTTCAGTCACTCAGGCACAGAATCTCACTTATACATAGTGGTCAGGCTGTAAGAGCTCTGTCACAAAGCAGAAATCAGTTGGATTTTTCTCATACCACCTCACCTCTGTCCTAGCTGTGCTAGGGGCTTTGGCTCTGCCTCTAGATTTTTTTCTTATCCCACCCTACATCACCAACCCCTTTGGTTAGTTCAAAGACAGCAATTGACTGGCATCTGTGTTCAGCAGCATGGTGCTGATGGCTGAGCACTTACGCTTTTGGGTTTGCATATAGCCTGTATTTTATTCAAACATATTGGTCTTCTGCCTAGGTCTTGTCATGTTAGCAAGCTAGGTTTTCCAAAGTAGGGCAGGTAATGAGGTCTCATCCCTACTTTCTGGGACATCCTCTAAAAGTTGAAATGAGTTTTACTAATAATGACATAGTATCCATTTTGCAGCTGCACATGCTGTGGCACAAGGGTGACAAGTGCCAATACAGTGAGCACCAAGGAGAAAAATAAGTTCCTATGCTTAGACAATGAGTTCAGAATTGCTTTACATCTCCCAGTGTTCTTTCACTAATTAAACTGCTTCACACTCACCCTGGGGGCTTTTGTTCTCAACATTTTTTTCATGTGTTAGTATCACACTTCACTTGTATTTTTCAAAAAAAAATGTGCTATACTATGCTTGCTTTTCTTATATTCTTCCATACTACACTGTTTATTTCTGTCTGTTTCTTCTTTTGGAATCATGTACTGAGTCCAACGCTCCGCTTGCTTTATGAAGAGAAACAAAAGCCTCCCTCTCTCCTATGCCAAAACTGCCCAAAGTTATTCTTGTAGCGTAGTGGCAGCTCCTGAAGAGAGACCCCCTGCAACCTCCTGAAGGGCAACAGATGGAAACCACTGTCACCAGAGTCTTAGACAGCAGCTTCCCAGTCCTGCAGGAAGCCCCTAGCTTGCTGTGTCAGGACCCAGAGAGGAGAAACGAGGTTCCTTCTGCTGCCTTGCATTCAGTAAGAGCTGGTGTCTTTTAAGTGGAAAACAATTTCGTTCTCCCAGTGTACTCTGCTAGTTTTATCTGGGATACTTGTAATTTTTTTGTTTCATTTCACTAATGAGGTTTTCCATTATTCTTTCCTTTATGCAGATTTCACTGTTTTCTGTCACCTGATACAATTTGTTAAATGTCCCTTATTCCCTTTCCGTGTGTTTTCAGTCTAAGGTTCAAAAAAAAAAAGGGGATGGGGGGCTCTTAGAGGCATAGTAGCTGACATGTTTACAACAGTGACACCTTAAAATTCTAATGTATACAAGTTGTTCTTTTAAATATGTTAGCCAGATGCAATACTGTGCTTCCCACTGATCCACTAACAATGCTAAAACATGACTTCCTCTGTCTATTTAGCCCTTGTAAGGCAAGCCCATAAGTGATGGCTTCCTGGTTTTATAAATACTAACAGCTAAACAGCAGAGCATTTTCTGATTTCTTGGCCTCATATTTCCTTCAAAGATATCAGAAAGTATTTTCCTGAATTCTTTGGTGGGGCGTGTTTGCTGTGAACCAAGAGAGGAGGAAAACAAAGGAAAGGACCTATCATAAGGATAAAATCCCAGGTTGGGATGCAAGCCTTAGCAGCTCAGTGACAGAAGAGCCAAACAATAACTCTCTCCTTCAACAGATTTAGTTGGTGATAGCATCTGGCTCTACAGCACTGGTTAGTACTGACCATAGCAGAAGAAGGAGCTTGTGACAGTGGCTTGGGATCTAAAAGCAGTTTCACAGCGTGTTCCCATCGCCTGCAGTTTTACTCTGATTTCTCACAGTCTCCCTGTTTCTCACTGCAGTGCTTTCTCTCAGCTCCACAGGTCCAGATTGAGAGGCAGCTTGTGAGACTTGTATACTTTGCTAGATGCATTCCACTTGCCAATGTGCTAAAAATGAAGATATTTTAAAATAACTATTCCATTGTCTAGTTCGTTTAATCTTTTTGCATTGTTCTCACTTTGGAAAGTTCCATTCATCCACATGACTAGAACAAGACCTTTGTCAGAAACACAGAACTCAGTTTATCTGCCCAAGCTATGGAGCCAGATCTTCCATGCTGTAAATCAGAACTCTCTCAGCAACCCAACTGTACATCTCCTGACATGGAATTATTAAGCTTTGGCAATGCAATATAAAAGTCAATGCTTGGAGAAGGAAGAAGGCTGGTAGATTTCTCTTTCTTGTACGTAATCTTTGCCAGAAAATACCTTGATATAGACACCACAAGAACATTGGCAAGTTTTAGAAGTATCTGAATGGCACAAAGTGTGCTGCTGTATGGCAGATGAGCACCCTGAGAGTACACAGGTTTGCCACAAAATGGGAGGTCTCTTTGAGCTGAAAAAACTACCTCTGTTTGACGTTGTTCATTTAATGAAAAAAGGAGCATAAACCACTATTTCAATTAAAAAAAAATAATGGGAAAAAACAAGAAACATCTTTCTGAGATGTAACTGCTTTTTCCGGGAATTGTTCACTGGCTGATATACAGCATAATGTATCATTATTTTGTGATTGTTTTTTAAAATGTGTCTTGAGTCACTGAACCAACTCAAAACATGAGTCTCATCAGATCACAAAAATGCTGAACAATTTTCAAATAGGTGAATGAATGCTGATGCTGGGATTTGTGCAAGCCAGCCCAGCCATTCTTCCATATTTCTAAACACACGAGAGTTAAACAAGCATCTCCATGTGCTAAGTATACCTAACCTTAGTCAAGGAATTAAAGGAAAAGCAACTGTCTCGCAAGGCTCTTTATCACCCCGTCTCCATATTCCACTTTTCCTCACAATGAACTAACCAAGTTTATAAGAGGCAGGTTAAGACAAAATCCCTCTGTCACAGCTGACATTTGGGGCACTAGGCAAGTAAACCAACAGCAGTGTTGTATTGCTGTTTCATTATAGCTGTATTCATCAGTAGCTTCAAATGTTTAAGTGTGCCTTGTTTAGAGCTTGGATTTGGTTTTGCTTGGCTGTTTTTTGTTGTGGCTGGTGAATGGTCTTAATTTCTCAATTATAGTAAAGGCAAGAAAGAAGGAAAAAACAAATTTCTCGAACTCTAGGAGGCCAAGAAGACACAATCAGGTTATTTCATCAGAAAGTCTGTTCTCATGGTACCTCTAGATTCAAGAGTGTCTGTGATAGCATGGTCTGAATATAATGGAGGCACAAAGATGCAGTTAATACCAGAGGTGGCCTGAACAACTTCTAGCATCATATATAAAATAGGAAGATGGGAATTGGACAATCATAACCTGGACTGCACTGTCTATTAGATATGACTTTTCTACTTGTGAAATGAGCAGATAAGTCAGAGAAGTAGTTCTGGCAGAATGAATGCAGAAACCTCTGAACTACAGGGTGAGATTTCTCTTTAAAGGATCTGCTGCGCCTTTGGCTAATCAGGTGGCAAGACAAAGAGTCCATCAAGCATATTGATAACAGAAAAAAAGCAGCACACCACAGATAATGCTTTCCTCCCATTCCAGATGAATCATGGAGAGTGAGCTGTTATTTATATGATGAATATATACTATTCTACTTTACTTGGGGAAGTAAAGCTGAAGTCTTAAGGAATGCAACTGAAGCTCTCTGGATGCAGAAGAGTTTCCTGGCTGTACAATCAGGAGCACATCCCTGGCATATTCCACAGCTCCTACAATGCCCTAATTCAGCCACTTCTGTTGTCAATACAGGGAGACTTTGACCCTGGCAGCAGTTCCATCTGGGACAATCCTTTAAAAACTTTCATCAGCTTGAAGTACAAAAGTAGGACCTCAGGGTCGTGGTGGGTAAGTTCAATATGAGTGAACAGTGTGGTGCAGTGGCAAAGAAAGTCAAGAGCATGCTGGGTTGCATCAACTGAGATAAAGAAGTCATCTTCCCTCTCTACTTGGCACTTGTCAGGCCACACCTGGAACAGTGTGTTCAGTTCTAGTCCTCACTATACAAAAGAGATGTGGACAGACTGGAAAGGATTCAGAGAAGGGCCACAAAGATGATCATGAGACTGGGAAGCCTGCTGTACGAGGGAAAGCTGAGAGAACTGGGTTTGTTCAGTCTGGAGAAAAGGAATGGCTCAGGGAAGACCTTATTGCCACGTTTCAGTACTTAAAGTGTGGCTGCCAAGAAGATGGAGACTCCCTTTTCACAAGTCACAAAAGACACGGGGTGATAAGTGCAAGTTTCTCCTGAGCACATTCCAGACTGGAAATGTTTCACTGTGAGAACAGTTGGACATTGGAATAGTCTCCTCAGGGAAGGGGTGGATTCCCCATCACTGGAAGCTTTTAAGACTCAGCTTGACATGGTGCTGGGCTTTCTCACCGAAATGCATTCTTCCCTATAAAGGTTGGACCAGATTGCCCTCCAGGTCCCTTCCAACTTGTCATTCTATGATTAATTTTGTGTAAAAGGAGCCAACCATCTACTTACCTCATCTGAGAGGTAGGGACAATTTAGTCTTGCAGAGTAGTCTAAGAAAACCACTTCTATCAGGAAGACAGGTACCAAGCTAGAGATGTGAAGGTGCCTGCCTTGGACACCTGCTAAAATTAGGAGGAGCAGATTAATGATAGTGGGATGCTCCAGGTGTGCATCTTAGTACATCACCCACCTGGGAAGGTGTTCAACTTGGAAGATGCTAGAGCAGAAGCCTACAGTAATGAGGCAGGAAGGATCACAGCAAACAAAAGCAGCCCACTACAATTCCAGAAACAGACCTGTCACAGCAGTAACTAAAAACTCAGACTAGATGTCTGTCTTTTGCCTTTGGAACAGACTCGGATGCTTCCAGAGATAGAAATCTCACACTGAGAAGTGAACATCAACATTTGTTCTGTGTTGTGTTGTGTGAGGGTTGGTGAACTCTTTTAAAACAGCTCATCTAACACTTCTTGTAAGATGTTAGTTATCTCACTGCTGACACAGGTAAACTGAGGCACTAAAATTACATTTATTGCCAAAAACTGCACTAGAGTAAAACACAACAGACGGTACTTGGGTTTCTAAGTCCCATGTATGGCTGTGCTTCTGCACTCCCATGTTTTGCTTTTTTGGCTTAACATTTGTTTGTGTTTGGGGTTGGAGTTTTTTGTTTGCTTGGTTTTGCTTCCCATATCACATTCAAAGGCAATCTTATGTTGCACAAACTGAAATATTTGCAGTTTGCCTTTGTTCTTTGTTCTACTCAGACTAAATTTTCCCCCAAGCAAGGCAAATTGAGGTTGCTCTATACAGAATCTGAAGAGGACATTGAAAGTAAGTCAGCACACACATTCGTATTTTTTATTTCCCCATGAAATTTTGTTTCTGTTAGCAGCAGAAACTAGCAACTTAAGTGGTTTAGCTCAGCTCCAAAAAGCCTTATACATAGCTCTCAGAAATAATTCGGCTCTACCACTGATGTTCAGGAGAGGACACTAACCACAATTTAGAAAGACAGAGACTGCAGTTTCTAAGCACTGTGTGACAATCCATATACTACAACCTACAAGAGATACCTCCTTGTCATATCTTCCAACAAATTAATTGAGAAATCATAAGTGGGATTTTTCTAGTGCAGTCAGCAATAGTTTAACTCATTGTCTTTAAACATCACTTACCAATTATTTCACAAGAATCTAAGCTAAGACAATTGCCAAATGCTATTGGAAATCCCTGTCAAGCTTCATAAAAACTTCAATTTGAAAATAAATACAGCTGTATTTTTCATTTATTGTTATCTTAAGAGCATAGGCAGTGACATGGATACTCTAAATCAAGGAGAAGCAACTCCGTTGAATATATGATTTGTTCAGGTATAAAGCTGACTTTCTCTTACACATATATAGAGGCCATTATTTAGCAGGAGATGCAGTAGATAGTAAGGCAGAATCGCAGTGCAAAGTTTACTGTTAATAGGGCATTTGTAGTGGTCCCCAGCAAAACCAGCTCTAGTCAGTGCTGCATACTGGAACACAAAGCAGGTTGTACTGACTCTGCAAAGCTACCAAGTCTGGAGTACAAAATGCTGTTGAGCTCATGTAAGTACCAAGCAGGTGCTGCAGCCACATCTTCTGCATCTTAAGTGTTCTGAAATTTGAAGGCTTTGTTTAGGGGCCTCAGCTCCCTGGGTCATTTGCTGAAGGGCCTGTGCACCTCTCAACCACTGCATCTGAAACCACTGCACAGCCACCTGAGGCTCAACACATCAACTCCAACAGGAGCAACCTGGGGAAAACTCTATGCATATTCTTTTTTTCCCCTGAAGCAGGAGTCTTCCTTAAGGATATAACAGTGTCTCCATCTACTTACAAACCAAAGCCTTAAGTATAAGAGCCTAGAAAAGCTTTCCCAGTACAGAGATGTAGAGAATTCTTCTGAAGTTCAGAAGACACAGAGCTCTCTTAATTCACTTGCGTGGAAAGGCAGGTGGTTCCGACACCTCCTTGGGATCAGAAAGGCACAAGTGGGAGTCCAAACCTGTGGGCACAATTAACAGTCTCCACTCTCATCTGTCACAGTCATTCTGAGGCAGAAAGAACTCAAGCTTCATGGACAAGCAAGTGGGAACAAGAATGAGCATCACAATACTATTTCAGATCTGTCTTCAATCAATTTAAATGTATCTGTCATGCAAAGGAGAAAACCAAATACATATTAATGCAAACTTACCAAATTGCAATTGTATAAGAGGAAGGACAGCAACTCACTCTCCTCCCATATGTGTTCTATAAAGAAAAAAGTTGCAATCACTGCACTTCAAGTAGGGATTGATTGACTCACCATATGTAGGTTTGCTTTTAGATTAACATATAGTTAAAACCCCACAGAGAAGTTTCCCCAACTTCTAGATCCTAGACAGGAAAAAAGCCTGAACAAGGTGACAAAGTGATGGTGGTAGAACCAGCATGCTCCAGGGCACAGGGAGCAGCAGAACTTGAGACTTATGAGGAATTTCAGAGCCAAAAGCTAAGGTCTTGTTTGCCCCAGACACCTGGAAAATGAGTCTGCAGGAATGGTGTCCCAAGTTTAGGCATCTAAATTAATTCCTTTTGAATCTGACCTTTAAGATGAGAATAGCAGATACCCAAGATAAAAGTTAGCAAAAGAGAAGACAAATAGATTGACTTTTCCTCTCACTGGTAATATAGAGAAGTCTTTCTTCACATGCTCTACATAATGTTTCTGGTGGAACAGATGTTTCTGTAAAAATTAAGTGAAGAGACCCAATAGGGTTTTAAGAGATCTAACTATCCATCTTTCCCTCACTCTCAACAGGACATCCATTTTCTATAGACTTCTTTAATGTCACAATCCATCTAAACTGGTTTACAAACCTTACTCCAAAGAAGCTTAGTATGGAAAAAAAAAAAAAAGTCCTTTACACCAGTATAAAATTTTCACCAGCTCAAGATGGAGTTTCATGTTAGTATTTCCTTCAACATTCAGGCTATGCCCTTTTTTTTAATTGATGCCCCATATACACAAATATACACTTCCAAGTTCTTCCCTTTTTAGGATGTTAACTTGTAAACCAAATATTTCTCTGGCTTTCTTTGCCAGATACTTTTGTGTTCAGTCTGAGAAATAAGTCAGTGGTTTGGAATAGCCCAAGTTCCTAAAGAAAGCTCATCTAGGGAGTCCCAAGCCCTCTGAATATTAAGTTGTTGAAGGCATTTAGGCATTCAGAAATGGAGAATTCTAAGTTTTGCATGGGGTAGCTCCCATCACTGCTATAGGGGCCTTTTATGGAGCAGCCTGTTTCCTTCAGTGTTCGAAGGATCTTGAGTCTCAGCTCCTGCTGCTCTGTTGCATTTGTTTGCAGTATTTCAACCTTTCTGTGCAGTCAAATGCTGTGTGGTGCTGAAAGTCCCCAGTGCCCTGATGCATCACCAGAGCTCATTACACCAGTAGGTCTTACTGGTTTTACAAGCAGTCAGTAAGATCACAGAAGATTCCTATATGACATTATCTGAGTGCACCAGAAAGCTGAGCAGAAGCACTCGCCCAGACACAAACAGTTCTTGTATGATATAACAGGATCAGCAGGAAGAAGACATTCAGAAAAAAGAAAAAAAAAAAATCTATAAGCTTGAAGACATTTGCCTCACTGTTCTGTGGTTTGAGCAGTGAAGTCTAGCACAGCAAAACAAAAATCAGACCTACTTTAAATCTGTGAACAGCTCGATGAAATCTGTCATGTTTCTGGCTTCTTTTGTTCCTTGTGAAAAGAGCAAAAATGTTATTTTTCATAAGGAATTTCCAAATGTTTTATCTTTATTAACATTTCTTTATGATACAGTTCATCACTGCAGGCAAATCTGTCTCATTTGTTAATTCTTCCATTGTCAAAACAACACAACCAATAGTTTGTAATATCATAAATCTTGGACATCAATCATAATATAGTGATTCCCCATTATGTACAGGATTGTCTCTTCTGATATGTTTGGAAGGCCAGTCGTGACTGGTTATACATTAATCTGTTGCTATGAGCACCATAAAATGCTGTGTTGAAGTAGAGAGCCTATTAACAGCATATGAATTTTTGAGTTGCTTTTGTCACTGCTTGTGGCTTTCCAGATGGTAAGAAATTAGTCGCTTAGTTTAAATATTTTTTAAATGCTCTTTCTCTAAGTTTCATATTTGATGCTGGGTTTGGCAAGTCCTGTGAAGTTTGAGGTCTTAAAGATACAGCCTCAGCTTGAGGTCCCTATTCCACGCTACTAAAATGCAAACAATAAATAAGAAGTTACTGGGAGGAAGATAGAGGGTAAAAAAAAACAAAGCAAAACAAAAACAAACAAACAAACAAAAAGCCTAGCAGAAGTGATTTATAGTTTAATTTCATACAAAAGTGGTAAGCAAAATGTAGCATCACTAAGTCTTAAAAGATCCAGTTCAGTAAATATGGCTGTCTCAGGTCTCTTTAGAAAGATTTATCCATCAGCTGTCATTCTTCTTTTAAGCAGGATACACAAAGAAAGATTTGGTGCTGCCAGCCCCTGATACACACACGTTTAAGAGACCTCAATGAATGCCTTTTCTTTGAGATAACTTGAAAGAAAGAGCACAAAACTGAAACAAGACAACCAGAGCTCTTCACATGGCATTTTTCTTTTTTGATTTTTGAACTTGACTAGGGAAAGTGGGGAGGAGACCACTCAAGTCATAGCTGCATCTGTGTGTATTATGTGATCATACAGAGGCTCTAAAATCTGTGGATGCCATTTGTTCTGCTACACAACTACAAGCAGGTCTAACTCCACAGAAACCAGTGTAACTACAGCACCAAATCACTACCACAGAGGCAAGCTGAGTGCTACAGATGATAGGCTTTATGTTGTAAATTTATCCTGCAAATTTTTAAGCCAGAAGAAGGGAGTGAGGATGAAAAAGAAATGGGCTTCAAATCTTAAAATTTGATAACTAAGGTGGTGATGGATCACAGGGGAGTATTAGTTGTAAATGTGCAGTCCTGCATAACAGGTTCTTCAGCTCTGCTGGCACCAACACAAGCTCAGGGTAAATCAGCTCCTCAAAACTGGATTCCTAAAATGCCTGGAGAGACCCTTGTTTGGTCAGAAATCACAACTCCTCTGACTTCTGTATTTCAAACTTCTGAAAATAAGTAAAAAGATGAATTTCCTTTAGGAAAAGCCAGAACGGCAAAGCCAGCTCATTCAGAACATTATACCAGGTAAACTGCAGATAGCTGGTATAGACAGCTTGCAAGCCTCCCTCAACCACCCACCTGCAGTACAAAGGATTTTGATCTGGAGTAAAACACTTCACCAGTTACTTATGTTATGTGCTTGCATATGCAACCATCAGGATTCAAAACAAATTCCTGTATAAAATGCCCATCAGAACAACCTCTTCAAGCCCCAGCTGTCGTGCTGCCTGAAAACCAAAGCACACCCAAGCTGTGACCATTGTGCTCACTTTAAAAGTATGAAGTGTTCTGGATTACTTTCACAGGTTGGCTCTTAAAGTTTTAGAGCTAATTCAGTTTGTTTCCCAACCTCTCTACCTTGAGTCAAGATGTTTTCCCAGTGCAGTGCAGATCTTCATGCAGGAGGTGGCCTCTCATCCATAACCAGCAAGCTGTGCAGCCAGGCAATGCCAGACTGGGCAGGGTGTTCCAGCTCTGCCAGAAAGAGCCCAGCACTTGCAAACCCCAGTCCTCTAGGCTGCTTGTGGATGTTTGGTTACCTCTCAGCTTTCCTTCTCTCCTTTACCTGGCAGTTTCTTATCAAATGCCTTCACACCAGCCAAAAAATTGAGACAGTTTTTATCAGAATTATCATTGCCGACATTCCCTAGATAACCACTAACTTGGCTGAAGTGAAGGAAATAGGTAACAAAGCAGAATAAGGGGATCATTGATTTTTTTACTTCTTGTTGACAAAAACTGTGACAACTGATAGCTATCTCATTCCTATAGCTGATTTTGATCAAGGCAGCATATTGAATGAAATATTACAGGTTTAAATTAGAAGCAAGAACTGGGTTCTTTATTTCAGGTCTTGTGCATTTTTTAAGTAAATACAGCATTCTTTTCTTCCTCCCGTTCCCAGTTCTTGCCAGGCCATGTTCCTTTATTTGAAGTGATGTGCAGCTTCAGAACATTCCATTGTGGAGATCCAAGTCTGTCCACAGTTATCACTTCCTTGCTGCTATGCACTGCACCTAAAGAGGGTCCTTGTCTCCTTGATGTTGCCATCCCTGATGCTGCACACACATGGAAAACATCTTCAGTTACCATTTCAGTACTTGTGAAGAAAAAGAAAGCATTAGCCAATCTTCATGAAAAAAAAAATTTAAAAAGAAAAAATAAATGAAGGGAAAACTAATGTTCACCACATGCACAGCCTTGGGAATTCAGATGAATTTTCTTTTGCTTTGGAAAAATGTGTAAGCCATGATTTTAAATCATCTGCAAACTCCCCTGCTTTAATGTATTAACACAGGCTGCCTGCTTGAGAGCACTATTTTAAACTTAAACTGGAATACTAATAAAATCCCTGCACGATACCAGATATGTTTAGTTTCAGCTTTTATTGCACTATTATTCCAGTGGATCTCAAGAACATCTGATTGAAGTTACCTTAAAGGTTCTGCAGTTAACTTAGATACGGAACCAAATAAACTCCACTGATCCCAATAGCCTTGAACTTGTGAGAATTCAGATCTAGATCCAGGCTTTGCAGCTGGATTCCATTGCAAGTTTAAATGCAACTCAGAATCAATGAGTGTTGTGACTGCACACACAGTTCACAGGAAACATTCAATTCAACATTTTTCATAGGTGTTCCATCTTTTAATTACTCCCAAATTTCTGCCCAACTCTTCATACCTGTACCTTCATTCAGACTCCTGCTTTCTTTCTAAATGCACTAAAGCCTTAGCAGACACGTCACTTCACTACAGAATAAACTTTGTGATTTAAATACAAAACTCTGAACAACTGTTTCACATCTAAGTAATTGCACCAGCAGCAGTGGGGCTGCCTTCTTGTTTATATGGGGGGTGCGGTCAGCATCACAGCCCACGATTTTACCATACAACATGAAAAGCCTTTGGGCTGTCCTCTCAGCTGGGATAAATAAGCAGAGCTCTGTTGGTTTCTGGGTGAATGAGATTATAATTCGAATCAGAAGCGTGGTGTTTGTTTATACCATAACAAAGTATCCCAGAAGTGTGTATCATAAGCCGGAAAGCACTGCACTCAAGGACAGCAAAACCCACGAATCTGAGCTTAAGTTTCAGTGACTCCAGTGAAGTTACGCCTATTTATTTTGGGATAGAAGTGGTGATGTGCACCAGCTGAGAATCTGGCTCTATAACTCCTGGGTGACAGCAAAAAACATCGAGAGAGGGAGGGGAGGAGACAGGGATGGGAATCAGCCCAAGTACAGAGCTGTACTGCTGATAAATGGGCATCAGCCATCTCTTAAACAGGCAGGCTTATTTCTTCCAAAAGCAAAACTAGGGAATTAATAAACACATGCAAAAGAATGCAAAGGGTATATTTCCCTAGGGAATTTAAAATGTGCATACTGTGCTTTGCATTCCAGTACAAAGGATTTTGATCCAGAGTAAAACACTTAACCAGTTACTTATGTTACATGCTTGCTTATGCAGCCCGCATGATTCAAAACAAACTCCTGTATAAAATGCCCTTCAGAACAACCTGTCCATCCAGTTAACTTGACAGCCTGGGCTCAGCTAACAACAAAACTACTCTCTCTTCTATGTACCCAAAGAAACCCCCAACCAGCCAGTAGAAATAAACTCAAAAGGACATGTTCTCCTGGTACCCCATCCATACTGCTCATCCCAGTGGGAGGTGATACACTATAGAACATCACTATGTTTCACTGTAATCATACAAGAGAAATCACATGTGACATAAACACAATGTATAACAAAAAGCAGCAGTATATGTTGAAATAAACCACTGGTCATGTCACAAGTAATAACTTGTTTAGTGCAGTGGACTCGATAAGTTAACAGGTCCGGTGAGCCTAATGACTTTGCTATCCACTCCTCCTTTTTTGCTCTTCACTGAGGCTGGAGATGATATTTTATTCTTTTTTAGGAATCATTATGTCTATGCAATCCTAGCACATTGTTATTTGCTACTTTCTGCGTGAACATTTTGGCATTCTTAAGAGGAGAAGATGATGATGGTGCTGTCTAAATGTTGGAGGGGGATTATCACTGACACGGGAAGTTATTAGGCTTGATGCAATATAGAGAACATTCCCAGTCAGAAAACAGCATCTTTCATTTTTAGGAATGGAGGTAATTGGGCTTTGTGACAGTGCACATCCTTAAGATGTTATGTATCATTGCGTACTTAAAAAAGCAGTACACTTTTCATTGATCTTTCAATTTCGTTTTGATTTAAAATGCAGATCTTTCCCTCCATTGAAATCTTCGCATTTTTATTTTAAAATGTATCGGAAAAAATCCATTTCAGACACATGCAGCACCATAAATTACTTCTTGTGGTTGAAACAGTATTCGCTTATGTCATGGGTTGAACATCCTCCTTTATTAGAATGCTATTTATTGCCACCAGCTGCAGTGCTTAGCTAGGAAAGTTCTTGACACCAGCGATTGCTTTTCAGCACCAATGCTTCCGGCTGCTAACAGGGACTTCTATTGCCAACTGCAGCCACCCCTCTTAAACTGTTCCTTCTGCCACACAGACAGCTCCTGTCATTGTTACCCAGTGCAGGAGCTGGGGGAAAGGGATCAGATCTGAACCCTCTGCTATGTAATCTCTTTAGCTATAAATCTCCTATAACTTTAAAAGGCCTTGCCAAATACCACTAGCTTGAAAGCTGTCAAATGTGCTCAGGAAATCTACCCGTCAGTAATGGATTTTTTTTTTCAGAATTAAGATCGAGTTCAGCTTTTGAGAGAAGGATGTTTTACATAACTGGCCTCAGCTTTTGTAAAAGCAACGAGACTTCTGTGTGCATCAGCTACACAGCCACCGGTCTCTAATAAAATATAGATTTTAGAGCAGGGAGAAACCAGACAAAGGTAATTACTCTTCTTCTGTTAAGGGCTGTTATTACTCCTGCCCAGCCCTTTAGCACTGCTGTTTTCTTTTGCCTGTGCCTGTGGCAGGCAGGGAAGCCGAGCAGGAGGAATATGAAAGTGGTGGTGTCAACAGATGTCCTAGGGAACAGTAAGTGTACCTTACACAGTAAATCTTTAAAGCAGTAGCATGTGTGCTGCTCCTGTGGATGCAAATCCTGTTATTTTATTGATATCATTTGCACACATGCCTTTTCACAGCTGAACCCTTGAAAAGCCATTTCACATAATTGGGCTCAACTATGCAACAGAGGCAATCAGTGACAGGAGGAGACTGAACTCTTTTAACATGGAAAGAATTCCTTTCCTCCCTCAGAAGAGAAACACCCAGTAGGTCAAAGAGGAAGGTTTCTCTCTGCAGCATAGCACAGACAAGCCTGTTATACAGATGCCTAACCCCTGGAATCTAGAAATTAAAAAAAATAAATAAATAAAATAAAAATCAAAGTCAGGCCTCGTGAACACACTTTTCCCCTTTGATTAAATAAAAGAATGAGCAAATATACATAAAGGCAAAAATGTGGATGTTTAAAAACCCTAAAACATTCAAACTAGGGTCTTTCCAGAGTCAGGCTCTAAGACACAATATAACTTAACTGACAAACATTCTGATTTATTTTTTTTTCCACTCAGTGGGAAAATGGATAAAAGTAGGCATCCTGTTCATCTTACAGACAGATTAAAAAAAAATAATCATTCTTCTGCCTATAATGTAATTCCTTTACAGACTCAACAGGGTACAAGAGACATCTTAAAAATTGTTATTCATGGCTCAAAATATTTTATTTCTTATCTTGTTCCTACAAATAATCTGAAACAGTTGTTAGCAAATTACTTTCTTCTTCATATCTTTACACAGGAGATAAGTGTATTTTTCCTCTAAATTACTCCAAAATAAACGGGCACAACAGTCTGACTCTAAGTGTTATGTGTGACTGAGCAGACTTCATAAAAATTACTGTTTTCTTTGCACCTATATTTTCTTTG
Source organism: Calypte anna (assembly GCF_003957555.1). Classification (NCBI taxonomy): domain Eukaryota; kingdom Metazoa; phylum Chordata; class Aves; order Apodiformes; family Trochilidae; genus Calypte; species Calypte anna. The sequence goes on along the minus strand of NC_044251.1, from coordinate 13,028,458 downwards.
GCTCAGAGTTTGGGTCATACTCTGCCCTACACACTACATCCTAATATAAAGCCAGTATCCACTTCCCCACCACTGGAGGAGGTGTCTGGGTTACACCAGTCCCACTCCAGCCTTTTATTGGGGAAGTATAGGACATGAGATATGATAATGCAACATCATGAAGAACGGGTCCCTTAAACAGTTCCTCTCCTCAATTCCAGCTGGACTTCTGCCAATTCAAATGGATGAGTGAGGGCCAACAGACATATTAGTGCAACCCTGTATTTAAAGCTAAATTATCCCCTGGGTGACCCTAGAGTCAATTTATGGGTGCAAAGACTAATGTACAATAGAGTTCAGGAAGACTCTAAAGCCTAGCTTTGGAAATGCCTTGACACAAGCCACTGGAGGGACACCCCAGGGGGGGGAAAGGTAAAATATATATGTGCTTAGTTTCTCTGTTTGTCGAGTGTCCTAGTTTGTGATTTTTTTTTTCATTTCTTTTTGCTTCTTTGTGACAAAAAATAAAGCAAGCGCCTCTGAGTTCCCATTATACATGAAAATTAAATCTACTGATTTTAATTCTTACTACTGCTTAGAAGAGTAATTTATCTCTGCAGACAAGCTGTCCCCTAAGGAGTTCAGTAGTTCAGCAGTGTAACTCTTCTTCGTCCTACAGATGCAAGAAATATCTGATTGTATGGTACACAAGCATCCTCCACGTCAGCAAGAGCAGCCCTCTTAACTCCCCTTCTCCTAAGGGTCTTCCTGCATGAAAACACTACCAACTTCCCCCCAAATTATCTTCTGTGTTGAGGGATAAGCAAGGCAAATAAGCCAGCAGAAGGAAAATATGTATGAGGACTCATTCTCTATTCCTTTCTTGTGCCTGGAATCTTAAAAGAGCAGGCAGAAGAGGTGTCCAAAATGCAAATCATACAAATTGTTCCTGCTTAGTTGGCTGCCAGGTTGCCTGGCAGTAAACTCTGCAGGATGCTACTCTTGATTTCCACAAAAGTTGATTGCTGGAAGTTCAGGGAAATCTCTGTAATCTTTCCTTGGTGTAGAGCAACTCACCTACTTTATTAGGACTGGGCTTTTGCCCTGCTCAATATAAAGTTTCATTCTTTAATTTCATCTCACTTTATAATTATCAATTAGATTAAGCTACCATAGAAATCTGATAAGCTTCTACCAGTTCTTCTGACTCTCCCCAAAATACAATTTTAGAAACAATTCAGATTTTCAAACCAATTTAACTATAAAGAAGCCAAACAAAAACTTTTGAGTAACAAATAAGGCAGATGCAGTGACATCATTATTTTATGTTTGGGTTTTTTTGTTTTTTTTTTCCAGACAGGTAAAACCATGGATCTTGATGCCCAAGGACAACAACATATAGCCCAGAGCAGATAACAAGTAACTCTTGTAAGTGGGAGGAGGGACTTTCCACCTTCCTCATTTGCCCCCTTGAACACAATTATTCCCACCAGCAGTGATGATCAAGGATGATACCTGACCACTGTGTAAAGGAACATCTATTCCAGTCAGGCACCAGATCCATCACACCAGATATTTAAGTGAAATACTTGCAACAACCACACAACCAGTTTGCATATTGAGCAGTAAGCACCTCTGCAGCAGTGACATGTTCAGCTACCTCACAAACGTCCTTTTTATGCTGGTGTTTCCAGATGCAGAGAAGTAGAGCAGACTTTTCCAACTTGGCTGCCTGAAGCTATCTATCTATCTACTTATCTGAGAAACTTAACTAAGCAGCTTAACTTTTAGATTCAAGCATTCAAACCTCCCATTAAGTCACTGTCAGAGACTTTCCAGAATCTCTTAAACCAGCCTATGTTTAGTGCATCTATAACTAGCCCTAAAAATTAAGCACAGGGGCAATTCAAAACCAGTGGCCGGATTTTCAACAGTAACCCAGAAGGTTGTACTTCAGGATTTGGTTGCCTCACTTAAGAGTTTAAAAGGATCATTATTTCCACAAGTGCTCAGCATGGACCTTGAAAAATATTAAGCTTTATCTGTGTGCTTTAACAACTAAAAAGAGTCACTAAAGCAAAACAAATTCCTGCTTACTATAACTACCTCTCATCCATTCACCCAGGGGGAAGGGGAGGGCAAGTTTGTTCTGTTGCTTTGTGACAAATACATGAACACAGACCCCAGCCATGTGCTGTTGTTAGCAGGTCTGAAACTATGAGGTTCCAAAGGCAAGACTTAAGGCCAAGACTTCGACTTATCAAAGTCAACTAAAACCACATAACATCCAGGTGAGATGTGTTCTTTCACACTGTAAAATCCAAAACAAATTTTCCACTCATTGGAACTGATAGACTTCCATACTCAGGTGTGAGCAGGTGACCAGTCACCTTCAGAACAAAATCATCCTGCTAAGGTTATTTTGCATAGACCAGAGAAATAAATTAATAAATAAAATAATAATTGAAACAAAAAGTCACACAAACAATAGAATTTTAGAAGACAACACGGTTTTGCTATGGAAGATCCAAATAAATTAGGGCAATAGATACATCCAGATACTTTTCAGGAGTTGCAAAATGGTTTTGCCATAGAAGTGTATAGATGTTTTACTGGATACACCAGGAAGCTGAAAACTAAATGCCTGTAGTAATACAGCAGAACATATGAATACTCTCTGGGACTATAAACTTATCTCTTGAAAAACCTCCCTTTTTCAAAAGTATTTCATTAAAATGAACTGCAGCACTGAAGAACACAGTGTAGGATTTAATGTGAAGAAGGACAAGTCAGTGTTAATGGGCAAGAGAGACCATATTACAGATGCTGGCTGCCAAAATCAACAAACTTGCTTTCACTAGATTTCAAAGAATAATTTTTAATTTAAGTACTAGTGTTCGAGAAAGCCACAAAAAAAATTAGACTCCAAGGGCTGGAAGGGAGAACGTATTTCATCTCTAGCCAGAATATTAAGTCCATTCCAAAGTTGGGTTACTGGAACTCTTCCATTGTCTCCAATAATATTTTCTCATTTTTATTTCCCTCCTCTTTTCAAAATGGGTGAGCTGGTATCTTCCATATAACTCCACATATGAGAAATATACATATATACATTCATGAATTTCATAAATATAAAATTCATTTCTCTCTATGTATAATCCATACCACACTTGTAAAGTAAATCAAGCATATTTTCAATTAATTGTTATATTTTAATTTCACCTCTCCAATATTCCCTCCTGGGAAAGAAAAAGAATGGAAAATTTCTTTTGCAATTTCCCTAAATGCTATACGTATATATAATCTAGTAATCAAATAAAATTATCATTTTGAGAATGTAACTTTGCTGAAAGAACAAAATCACTGGGATGGGGCTGCAGTGAAGGGGGGTGAAGCTTGCTGTCCCTTCTGTTGCAATATACTCTATGATGTGCACTTGGCTCCCTGCAATACACTGATATGAGTTCAATATTTTTTTAGAAAGGATCATTTAGTAACACTGTGTTATATCCTATTAGAAAGCAAAACTATCATATTTAACCATGAATATGGTAGGGAGTTCATTTAAAATTCCCTGACTGTACACATTACATGTTATTTTTTTCAATTAAACTGATTCAGTGTTGGAATACAGCATAACTATGTTTCCTTGAGTACTCTCATAGGCAGTTGAACATCTGGAGACAAAAAAAGCAACAATAGAAGAGATGCCATATAGGTTTTTCATATCAAGCTGAACAGTATTCCATAGTCCCTACATGCTGCTTGAAAGTGGATATAAAATATCACTAACAAAGGAACTGTAGAACTTGAGTATCAAGATAAAACAAGGGCTTATGAAAATGTATAAATGTTTTCAGGGGGAATTCTAGGGTGCCACTGCTGGCATCTGCAAGTTGTCTTTATCTTCTGGGTTCCAAGTTCTGTTGCTTTTAATTTCAAGTGAATATTAATTTTTGCTGCTACATACACTATATTAATCTAAAAGATTTGCTTATTCCTAATTAAAATTAGTTTAATGAACTTACTTTTCAGAACTTTTAGTGTCCTTCAAAACTTTGTTTTCAGGAAGAGGCCTACGTCGGGAGGGAGTGGGAAGGAACATAGGGAATATAGGAAAGCAGAGAGAAAGAAAATTAAAAAGGGATTATCTGGAAAGGCCTCGTGTCCTACACTCTCAAAGGCAATGAAGTATTTGTCAGCAGTTCCTGTGGTCCATGATCACTTCTCAGAGCTGTAACTTACGTTCTTTTTTTATGGATTTTACACATAAGGTAGAGCTGCCTCAAGCACTGTACCAGTGGGTCTTGCTCAGCAAATCACAGAGGGTCTCAGTGACCTTGGCTGAATTGCAGGGGTGAAGTTTTTGCAGTGATGAATTCTTTTGGGAAGAAATAAAGTCATGAGTGAGCATTTTTGCATGTCAAACACCATGCTGTTCCTTCTCATCTTTCTTTCTTAATGGGGATGGTGGGCATAATCTCACTTGTGGTTGTTACTTCCTGTGCACTTACAGAGCACAGAGCTACAGAGCTGTGTAACTCTGCTCTTACCCTCCAGATTCTGCAGCCTTGAAAAGCAGTGGGCCCACTGGGTATAAAAATACAGTCCTTGGCTCAGCTGATTATTTTTGTTGCACTCCATAGATGTATTATGTCCTTGGACAGAGGCACAGAGGTTGATGAGAGCAAATGACTCCCATTTCCTTAGAATTCTGATGCAATTGGGGTACAGTTGCCACTCTTTGATTGTCAGGAAAGAAGCAAGGGCTTTGGTTCCTAGATTCAGGACAATGCCCACAGTATGTATGGATAACAGAAGGATTTGCCAGAGCCCTATTTCATACCAGCTCTTCAGACCTTTTTACTTGGTTCACATGCACTTTTCAGCAGCATTATACTTAGTCCCCAAGATGAGAAGCATGTGGGAGTGTGGAGGAAATATATAGGTTCTTCCCCTCCCTCCTTTGGACAGAGCCCAAATTCTCTGGTGTAGGAAGGCTATGAGGTTCAGAACTGAAAAAATGATTCTGGAAGACATCCCCAACTGGAAAGAGAGTGATCCACACAGAGTCCCTTCCAAAGATGAATCAGGGTGAAATGATTTTACATGTTAATTCATTGTCCTTCCCACCTTGTAAACATTCCTACAGCCTGTCTGTAAGCCCTGCATAAAGAAGTGCTAATATCCATATGTCAGTACTGGAAGTGATTTCTCCCACACCTAAGGAGCCAAGTTCATCCTGTATGTAATTCCACTCACTTTAATAGTTTTGCAGAAGAAAGGATACAGGCCCAGTAAGTCCACTCCAAAGCTGCAGATTCTGCTGAGAACAGCTGCCTGCCTTGTGGGTAGGATGAATCACACCAGACCTCAGTTGCCCAGGCCTTTGCAATAGATTCCTCTTCACTTCGGGATGCAACTCTGCCTGCAGATCTCTAAATTATCTGGACACCAGGTGCTAGAAAGTTTTGAGAGCCCCGTTAGAGGAGATAAGGACAGCAAAGCTATCTATTCCTCTCAGTTCTAAAACTATGTCTATTGAATGTGTATCTGCTGTATGTATATTTTCTATTTCATTTTTCCTACTGCACAGCTTTTCTTGATTAGCTGCAATATCCAGGAAGGATTTCTATTCATTCGGATACATTTCTTGATTTTTATAGAAGGGGAATGACTATTCACCTTTCTTTGCTCAGTCAGTCACAAACTAGAACTAGGATATAGGTCAGTGTGAACTGATGCACCTAGGGGTATTAAATTGCTTCAGTGTCTGCTCAGGAAATCTTTATCATATGGTTAGACAAAAAACTGAATACCAGCTTTACAGTAAAAATGGGCCAGCAAGGAGTATCACAGAATCTAGGAGGACACAAAATCTAGGAAGAAAATTTTCATAGGACCATGTGGTAATGTTATTTCACAAGTTCTTTTCTATTACAATGATTTTGTGACCCTAGTGGTGCCTTACAGTCTTATGTTCCTATAAATACCTTGCTTAAGAACTAATTCCTCTTGACAATCTGACAGAGCTTCAGCCTACAATAGAGTCTGTCACCAGTTAATTTATCTTATGGCTAACCTTAGCATTTGATTTTTTTTTTCTGTTTCTATTTTGTTTTGGTCAGCAGGATACTATTTTTAATTTTACCTGTTAAGAATTTTTTTTTAATAAGTAAATAAACTTCCAGCTCCCTCAATGACAGATGCTCTAAATTAAAAGATCTGAAAGTAACATTCACACTCCTTAAGCCGATGGTGCAGTTTAGGATCCCAAATGCTAAATGTAATTGTAATTGTGTACAAAGTTCAGTTAAAAGAATTGGCTTGGGTCAGAAATTCACCCTTAAAAGAAGTGTGACATCAGACACTGATATTACCCTTAACTAAAAAAATAGCAGAGGAAAGGTCTTAAGCATGAGCAAAGATTAGTTATTTTAATCAAAGCAGAGATTTTTTAAATTTGCTTTTATGATGGAATGAGACATGAGACAACATAGTTGTATGAAATTGAGTTTCCATAAGCCATGCTGGGAAAGAGATAAGATAAACCCAACATGCTCTTGAACATTGAAATTTATACACAAAACTTGTGCTATTTCCTAAGAAGGTGGGGGTGAGGGGCAGAGACGGATGGAGAGAGAAGCAAAAATGTTTGTTCCTAATTTTCGTGTGCCCAGACAGGTCATATTTAAAGCCAGCCTTCCTCATACCACCTCAGGAGTAACACCTTTCTCTGTTACACAGCCTGGTGCTCTGTACCCTGTGTGGTGTGAGATTAGGACTTCTTCAAGATGTTCTTTGTTCTTCCCATTTTACCCAATGAAACAAGGCAGGGGGTTGTCAGGATTTTACCAGGCAACAGTAAAACTATTTTTTTACCCTAAATCTGCAAATGCCTCCTTCTCTGCATGCTGTCACACAAATCCCTTAGCAAAAATTTCATTTCATTTTTCTTTGCTTTAGCTGTCTAAAAGGTATCCTAAGCACTTAAAATCCTAATCCAAAGGTCACCTCTCCTAATTTAAGCATCTAAATGTGTTCTGTAGGGAATGCACCCCCACCTGTCATATCTCACCTACCAGGCATTTGTCTCAGGATCCTCCTCCTCAGCATCTTTCATCTAATTGTAAGGCAAATGAGTTAAATGAGTGGACTGTGGAGTAAAAGAAGAAAACCCATACAGTCTAGATGTCTTTTAGACAATTAAAATTTAAAAAGACCAAGACCATGTGTCGTTCAGTTTTCTTCTGTATAAAACTTCATAGACTATTACCTATATTAGGTATTTTAGATCAAAAATTGAAAGATCTTTTTCAGCCTCGAATCTGTAGATAACAGCAGCAAATAAGGCACTTGATCTGTGCATTTCAGCAAGGCTTCCTTGCAGCTCACTTCAGTCATTTATTCTAAGTTAGGAGTAGATGTGGTCTGGGCTTGCTCCATAGCTGGAGAAGGAAGGTCCGTACCCTCGGAGGAGCACATCTGGTTGTGCTTGTCCTTCATGGACAGCAGAGGAAGCCTCAAGCTGCTACAGTCCCACCTTGAGTACATCAGCTGAACAACAGGGTGAATCCATGTGTATCAGCTGCAGTGTTGGGGTTTGTAATAAAATTGAAATCCACTCTTAAATCTCGCAAGTATAATATAAATCATATGTCATATTACATATAGTGCCAGTGGTGTCTGTGTGCTGGTGTGCATGCACTTGCATGCCTGCACAGTTTATGTATGCCTATACTACAATGAAGAAAAGCAGCCTGATAACACAGCCTGCAAAATAATGAAGCCAATTTTCAGAAAGATGTGGAAAAATTTGATGCGGATCTCAGGATAAATTAAGAAGTGAGCTTTACCCAGTTTTACAAAGTGGAATAATACTTCCAAAGCCAAAGAAATGCAATAGTGCATTTGTTCTGGTTGAGTATGATTACATGTTGAGACTATTTTGACCCAATAGAATAATAATAATAAAAAAATCTAGTGGTAATAAGAGAAACTTTACTACTGACCTCTGTAAAGACTTATTGCTGAAACTCATATTGTCAGTGACATCCAGGATCAACAGTGCTTGCAAGCAGCGGACCCAAAACGAAGTTGTCTGTTTTGGCAACAAAATATTCTGCATTTAGCAAAGGCATATGTTTCAAACTTAAATGACTTCACTTCAAATTAAAGCAAAAAAAAATGTTTTGAAATGTAGTCATTTGATAATAATTTGCTTTAAAATAAGCAACATATTTCTATCTAATGGGATCCACATCTTTAACAAGTAAACCAACAGTGTGACAAACAAAAAACAACCTGCTCTTAAGTATAATTTCAAAATAAATCACATCTAGCGCTTTTTTTTTTTTCTCTTTTCTCTTTTCTGTTTTCTCTTTTTTCTTTTCTCTTTTTTTTCCTTTTTTCTCTGTTTTCCTTTTTTGGCCGCCTGTAGAACTCCCACAATTTTTTCATTGCTACAATGACAAATGCTATGAGAAAAGATCTGGTCCACTGCCAGAAATCTACTCTAGACTTCAGTATATGTTTCTGCTTTCAAGAGTCAATTGTTTTCCTTCTCTCCCAGGGGCCACCAGCTACCTTATTACCAGAAAGAATGACCCCTTGACAGCGCAATTGAGATCCAGAAACTCAACAAAATTGTAACCCCTCCAGTGGCATCAGAATTCTAATCAACAGCAGAGGGTCTGGAAGACAAATGTACTTGTATATAGGGCCACCATATTAGAAAGTGGCTTCTCTACTTGCAAAAAAACCTATTTCTACTTGGTTTCTTTTGATATTTTTATTAGCCCTCTTCTTGTACCCTTTCATTGCTAGTGCTCTTAAGGTAGAAGGGTTTTCACAGCATGGGAATTATCTGTGCACAGTTTACACAGTTTGCTACCTATTCCTTCTCTTGCAATTTATTTTGTGAAGTGTACACCTAGACATGGGAACCCCCCAGTCATTACCCATTTTTTTCTCTTCTTCAGCTTAACTCACTGGCACAACAATTGCTCCACCTGTATCTCTATTGCCATGTAAGAAACACAAGAACAGAATCTCCAGCCTTGAAACTGCACTGAAAAATGAGCTCTTTATGTTAAGGTGAAATTTACAGAGAATAGACCTTGCACTTTCAAAGTCATGCACTGAATGTGTGTCATACAATAATATTTCTCAAGTATAATTATTACTAAAACTATTCAATTTACTTGCTGGATTATTTTTCATATCCAAGATCTAAGAAACTGATGTAGATTTAGATGAATACATTCAGGTAAATAACACCTAAAGATGTTTTGAAGCACAAGACCATAGCTTAATTGCTATTTCTGTACACACTGAGCCTTGCCTCAGAATCCTGGGTTACCAAAATCTGGGCCCCTAAATTGCCAAAACTTCTTATGAAAAACTTAGTGCAAACTTTAAGAAAACTCAATTCTAGTTCAAAAGCTTGAAAAATGTCTTTTTTTGTGTGTGCATGTGATTTTATTGCCAGGATTATTTGACATGTGCATTTGAAGGATTTTTTTAAGAACATCCAACCAGATTGTAGAAAACAAGGTACCCATGAGCAAAGGCATTGCTCCCAGACACTCTGCCACCTGACTACCATTAAGCAGAAACTAGGAAATTGTTCAAATTATTGTAGGAGAAAGTTTCTCAGACTTTGGAAGGATAAAAATATTTAAATAACCATCCAAAGCAGACAGCATGGCACAACACAAGGACACAGAACCCCACTGTCTGTAACAGAGATTTGGGTGAAAGCAGGAATTTGCAGAGACAGGAGTCTTCAAACAGCATCATGGCCTGAGGTGCAAATAAAAAACCAAAACAGCACGAGTGTTCTGCTGAACATACACTGGAAAAAAGGATATGAGAAGGACGAGAAAGCATGAGGTCAAAAAAAAATATTTATGTTAACTTTCTCAGGCAAAAGTCATCACATTTTACAAACAACAAAATAAAAGTTATTAGAACCCTGTGTGAATCCTGGAAGGAGCAGCAGATGGCCAACCTTCCACCTCCTGAACAGGAGCAGCACAAATAGGAATAATGTGATTTTTCCTGCACTGTCCTACCAACAAGATGTCACAGCTATGCAGAGAAAACACCAGCTTTTCCTGCTGAGAAACAACAGTTCTGCTACAGACAGGTGAGAGGAAGGAGGTTTTGAAAAGGGCTTTTCTGCCCTAGTAACCAGGCTGCCATCTCTAGCAAGGGTAGCTGAAGTAATGTTTTGATTTTTAGGTCACTGCCTTACAGTAAGCTCTCTATGACCGAGCTCTTCCCTTGCCAACAGTCATGCTATGGGGAGAGCTGTTTTGCACATGTTTTGACCCTGCAAATCTAATCGCAGGATCAAGGTCTTAATTAATAATCAAAGGGGGAAAACTGACAAGTGCATCTTTTGGTGCTTGCATCCAAAAATGTACAGCCTCTTATTGTCTTGCATGTTTGGTTCCATCTTTTTAATTTCTTTTCAAAAGGCCAGAAGCAAGTTGCACAGATTGCTTACATGTATAAGTACCATATATTAAAACTAACATGCTGAAATAATGCTGTCAAAATATGAGACCTACCTGACTGATGGAATATTCTTCTAAAAAAAAGCAGCTCTAAGCTTCCCTTAAACAGAGTGAAGGAAAATCTAAAGATAATAATAATGAACAAGAAAGTAGCTTCTTCTGCCAGACCCATCAAGTTAAATGGCTCTTTGTATTGTTCAAAATGTGTACACTATTGTGTTCCGTGGCAGAGGGTAAAGAGAGGGAACTTTCCGTCACGTTTTGATGAGACAACAAATAAAAATAATATTTTGACAGTGAGCTCATGCTATTAAAAAAAAAGTGTTCCTCCAGCTCAAACAGAAATCCCCTTAACGTGAAGAATATTGAGGTTGTATGTGGAGCCTTCCAGTAATACTTAAAGGAAATATGCCATTCGCAACAGAACATGCAGCATGACTAAAGACTCTAAGTGCTTGGCATCATTTGAGCTTAGTTTTAATTACCTATGATAGACATTTTTGGAATATGTTTCCTGAAAGTAGTGTCAAGGATTTACTTCAGCATTAGCTTGCGCATGCTGATAGGTTGAACTGGGGCTCATATACCAAATAAATACAAAAAGGATTAGTTTCAATGCACATACGAAGTTGGGGGTTTCATTATTTTATGCCAGTATCAGGATTTATTTGCCCTCCTGATGAAACGTTTACTTCACTCTGCCTCATCAATATTAACCTCACAGATCAACAGATCTTCATATCGACAGAATAGAGAAGTCAATATCTCATTATTATTTAATAAGTATTTCATTGTCAGTAACTTAGTGAGAACAAACATCTATGCAGTATAATGGCATGCACTTTAATTTTGCAAGGTTACTGTCTTGCATGTGTTTGTCAGAGAAAGCTAACCCATAGTAAAAATGCCCCAGTAATACCAGCATATAAAATGACAACATGTTCAAGGACATTTCAACTGAACAAAATAGGGTGGGTTTTTTAGTCCTGATTTTGATATACATATGTTGGATGTGTTTTAGTGTGGCTTCTGACTATGATTGATAGGAGATGTATCAATTTCAAGGTTTGTGAATTTAAGTAAATTGTTATCAGCGGTATCGCTTCTTCTTTTTAGTATTTTTTTCCAAATTATCTCCTTACAGTGAATAGTGTATTACAAATTGAGACAGCATATACATAAAGCATCAATTTAGCTTGAATATCCACTTACAATAGTGAAAAAAAACCATAAGATAAGAATGTGAGTAAATCAGAGTTGTTCAGAAAACTCCAGAGTATTTAAAAGAAACAGTTATGCTTTTCTAAATAATCTTTACTGTTTCTGTTTGGAAAATACTTTGCTTTCTTTTCCTTTCAAATAAAAAAAATACAATATTAATAAAATATATCAGTAGATATCAGAGACTTTTTTTATTAACCCTTTATTACTTAGTAGTAATAAAGGCTGAAAAGGCTAAAGAGTTTCCTTTAAAACTGACAGTGATTAAACATCATACAGCAAAGCTTGCTAAAGTTTCAGTACCTATAGAAATGAGCTATGTTACATTTTAAACTAATTTTCCATAGACCACTTGTTATCTGATGATGTCTGACTTAGGATCTGGTGAAATGCACAGATCCTTTTTATTATGTTTTCTACCACGTGGCCATGACTTGTTTCCATGTATATATATGTTGTGTCTATGTATCTACATGCCTGTCTATATGAATAAAGCGATGTATACACTATTTGTGTGTGGTTTTGGTTTTAACATCATATTCTATAAATGAATAAGACATTATCTTCATATTACTGTTCTCTAAAAGAGGCAACATGGAATGGATTCTATAAATCTAACTATACATGTTGCTGATTAAAAGCTGATGGTAACAGTTAATATACAAGGGGACAGACCAGTTTTTCTTCTAACATTTGTTTTCAAGAGGGAAAAAATGAAAATTAGACAGAAAAGAGCATTTCCAGATGTGACTGTATAGGGCTTGATTTGAAGCACTTTTGTTATCTCCTTAATAATACATGTAAGAATGCTCATGTGAAATGTTATGTTAAAACTCAGCCCTAGTAGATATTTGCGCTTATGAATTGATTCCTTATCCATATTTTATGGAGAAATAGCTCAGCACTGGATTACAGCACATTATTTTCCAAACTCCTTATTAGACTCCGCATATCTCTCTACTGTGCCTTCAGGCTTAAATTAAAACCAAAACTTAAGTAAAATTTAAAGAGACAACATTCAGAAACTTATTTTCTTACAAAGCTTCTGAAAGTTCATAATTATTTTTGTCCCTAATAGGCCTGCCTTTGAAATAATTTGATGGCTAGGTTTGTAAATCTGCTTGGAAAGATCTAGCATCCCACAACCATTAAGAGGAGTACATATCACAAAAATGATTTTGCAAATAAATAATGGTATACAGGAATTGGCTTAAATTGTCTGCTTTCATTTGAATTTTTTTTCTCTGAGTTAATTTAGAGGGATGCTGGAAGATAAAATTGAACACAATTTGGAAATGAAACTTGGATAATTGAGCTAAGTAGGTCAAACTTGCCAGTCACCTGTGACTTCCTCCTAGTTACACATCATTTCAAATGGCTAAAGTGAGAGGGCCTGTGCAGAGTTGTACAGCGTAAATAGAACGAGTTGCACTCGGGTACCCATGCTATCCCTCGTAATCTGCTTGCTTCATCTGTATTTAAGATAAAGGGACCAAAGCAGAGTGCACCACAGCCTCGAGAAGGTTTTTGTCCACCCCATGTGCTCAGGGAACCCAGGGGAGAGCAGGGTCAGGGGAGCGAGCAGGACAGACACTTGGGAGGGCCACCTTGGAGGATGTTGTGGGTGCAAAGCAGCAATGGACCTGTTAGAAATGACAAATTGAAGCTTTACAAGTAAACTAGAGCTCACCCGTGGCAACATCTCCATCGCATGCTACTGCAACTGAAAGTTTGCCCTTGCCCCTGTGTGTGAACCTAATATTTTGCTGTGCATTTCAAAGCGTTTATTCAAAACACCTTGGCAGCTGAACCCTCCATTCTTTCAGGATAATTATTTCTAATCGTGATTGGCAATAATAGTAATTGCCATATTCAGCCAGCACCCAGCTGTAACGATTTTTCTTTATTATTATTATTTGGGTTAACAATCGCCACTGACAACAATGTCTCCAGACCCTCCTCTCCCTCCCTCAAATATAGAGAGAAATTGAGTAACAGTGCTCTACAGCAGCCGTCGGGTGGGCTGCTTTCCCCCCCTCCCCGTGGGCTGGGTGGGGATGGGGGGGGGCAAGAAGGCGGCTGTCCAGCCCGGAGAGAGGACCCGATCCCTGCCCGGGGTGCTGCTTGTGAAGGGACCAGGGCAAGCAGGGCTCCCTCAGCCTCCCCTAACCCACTCACCCACCCTCTGTGCTACAGCCGGGCTGAAGCTGCGGCTGTAAAGAGCCTCTTAATAAACCTCCGGGTCGATGATGCATCGCTAGCTAGTGAATCTTCGCGGGTTTATTTATTTTAACTAAATCGCCCAAATGGATCGCAGCTTCGTGTTGACTCTGGCGAGAGGCGAGGCGGGAAGTAGGGGAGGAGGCCGTCGGAACTGACAGGTCGCCCGGGGCTTGCGGCTTTTCGTGCTCGCAGTCACCCTCAGCAATCCACACCGCCCACTGGGAAGGGTGCCTCCGGCCCCGGTGCTCGGTCCCCCTCTACTTCCCCCGGCCCTGGCCGGCTGCAGGCGTCCTGGTCGGGCAGAGCCTAGCGCTGGCACCGGCGGGAGCGGGGAAACCCGGCCTCGGAGTATCCCCCCCGGCAAGGCCGCCCGGTGCCGCCGCTGGCGGGGGAGGCTGGGGGTGAAGGGGAGTGTTGAGGGGCCGGGCGAGAGGGGGTAAAAGGCGAAGAGCGAGTGTGTGAGCCAGAGAAAATGTGGCTCTCTCGCGGATTTCTAAAGTTGGCAGTCATTAGAGAGAGACGAGGGGCAGCACTTTCCCTGCCGAGACCAGAGGGGCCACCCCCGGGCTCCTGGGGGCCGGGCCCCCACCTCTGCGCAGAGGAGCAGTTTGTCAGGGGACAGTCGTCTTCACGACCCCTGTGCGTTTCTCCTGACCACTGAACTTATCAGCGTTTCTCGTGTTTATTCACATTCACATCAGAGCCGAAGTTTGGTCCACGGAGATGAGGGAGATTTAGGGTGTCACCCCGAGCCGACGCATGTGCTGGTCCCTCAGGGCCACCACGCCAAGCCTGCCGGTGGCAGTGGCCGCTTGCCGAGTGCCTGGAGCCTTTGGGTGCCTCGCAGCTAAAAGCAGGAAACTCCCAGCACCCTAGGATGAAAGCAACCCCCCGTCTGCAAAACCACAGGGAGAAGTTGCAAACCAGCTTCAGCTGGAGCGGTGCCGCCGACCTTCCCGAGAGGCGCCGTCCCTGCTCTTTGTCACCTCTCCGGCATCCCTGCGGCCGCAGCCCTCCGCCGGCCTTGGCGGACGGCAGCTCCCCCCGCTCCCTCTCCCGGAGGCTGCCGCCGCGCTCCTCCGGGAGCGGGGGGCGGGCGAGGCCGCGGGCCGGGGGGCGCCGGGTTCCGGAGCCGGGCAGCGGGCGGGCAGGGGCGGGCAGCCCGGCAGCCACGCACAGCTGCCCGCCCCCACCCCCCCTCCTCCTGGGATGCTGCTCCCTGACGTCAGATATTTGCTCTGTCTTTTGTTCAGTTAAAAATAGTTTCAGGCAGCGGCTTTACCTGCCTTGGGTGGCAGCTGCTCGTGGGCTGCGTCAGGAAAGCGTTTTCTGGCGAAATCAATCATTTGCTTCTCTCTCGGATCTGTGATCTCCGCACCTAAATTAATTGTATCAGCAGGCAGGAAACGGGCTCGCAGTCCCCTAAAACCACTATTTTGCTGCCTGAAACACTAGAAAAGGGAAAGTTTCTGTGTAGTCTAGCTGTAACAGAGCTATGTTATCAACGCTAGGTATTTCTTCCTGCGAGGTATTGAAGTATATGCTCTGTCAAATATAATCATTCCTCTCTTAGCCTGTTTTTTTGCGGGGGCTTCCTTTGCGTCTCATTCATGACCATTGCTCTGTTGTACTTGAAATTGCATATTGTCCTAGTAAAATAATTGCTTTATAGCAGATTGCTTGCAGAAGATATTTATTCTTTTTCTACCGATTCTGTAGAGTTATTAAAACGTAATTGGTGTGAAGACAATCAGGGAATATTTCCTAATTAAAGAGGAAAAATAAAACTGCCACCATTTTCCACTGTTTGTGGGCCAGTTCATGTGCTCAGATAATATACACACTTTTACATCACCACACACACATTGTATAGGTGTATGGTGCATATACACACACATACACACACTCCCATTCCACAGTGAGTTCCCTATGTATTGCGGAGATTAAAGAATAATTCGAAATCGAAGACAAATGAATTGACAGGAAAATTTATCACTTTTTTTCCACTTCAGTCTCTTCCCATATTAGAATGAAATTCTGAGTCTTGCTAGGTGGGCAATTAACCACCCAGTGCCCGGTGTCTTATAGCCATCATCCCGCTGTATAGTTTATGTGGCTGAAGTTTTTCAACAACTCGGCAACCTTATTTTATTGTTGTGTGTGCGTGTGATACACAATCTCCCGCACGTGCAGATCTATCGGATCTGCGTAGCGTACGTATAATTTTATAGTTTATTTTAGCCGAACTCCAGGGTGACAAGTCTCTTCGTCGCAGAGAGCACCGTCCTCATTTCAATGCTATTTCGTTCCCCGAGTTGCGCACGGTAATTCTTTACAACGAAATTGCTTCCCCTCTGGTTCCTATATTTTTAATTTAGTAAAGGACTGATTAGCTGTGGCTTTAAAAGGGCCAGGTCTGCGCTGGCTGGCAGAGTCACCCCTCACCTCCCCGCAGCCCCGGGCTGGGGTCACTGCGGGGCCGCGGCGGGGGAGCAGGCAGCGCGGCTCCGCATCCCGCTCCTGACGCGCTACCTGCGCGCCCCGCTCAGCGCCCCGAGCCGCTGCCGCGCCTGCCGCCGGGAGCGAATCCCCCGTCCCCCCCGCTGGCGGGGGAAGAGCATCCCGCCCGCCCCCGCCGCTGGTACACCGCTGCTGACATGATTCACCGCGGGAACAACAGGAAGATGCAGCTCTGCTAGGGGAAAATAATTGTTTGGGTTATTTGATTGTGCAGCACCCTGGTTTAATGTCACCCTTCCTTTTGACTTGGAAGGGGGGGAAGAGAAGGGCCAGTTGGGGTGCATCGTACTGTTTAAAGGCTTCGTGTAAACTTCTACATTTTGAAAAAATAACTTCAAAAACCTGTGTTTGGTTGTATTCAGACGTGTGCACAGCTCTCATCAATTTCTGGATTCATCGAAGGTGTACGGATCCGCTGATAACATTTCAGGTCGAGTGTCCCTAAATCAGCAGATTCTCCCTTCTCTGCCAAATCCTGGAAGCAGTTTAACAAGCGGGGGGGGGAGGGGGAAGTGGGGGGGAAGTATTTTATTTTTCATCTGTAAAAACGCATTTCAAGAAGGGGTGATAGACTAAAAAAGCAGACAGATAAAAATCACAGGTCTTCTGAAAAGATTTCACTCTGAGCAAGTGTTTCGGGTCCCCATAAAATAATACTATAGATTTATAATGATGATTTTTGGAAAATACACAATGCCTACAAAAATGCGTGCAAGAAAGGGTAAAAATTATTTTATTTTCACATATGAACAGTGAAAGGGGAAAGCACTTCTTTAATAGTTCTGATCTTTAGAAAATGATCGATGCAATAGAGGCAAATACAGAATACTCAGGGAAATACAATTACTTTTAAGAAGTTACCTTTCCTTGAGTGTACCGATGCTTTACAGAACTGGTGCGGAGCCATCGCTTTGTTTATTTTTCTAATGTCTACCCAAATTCCAGGAATCCACAGAGCAGTAACAGCTTTTTCCATGTGTTTATCATCGAGGTTGCAACAGGATTCGCCTCAATTGTTCTGCCTTTCTTGTGTTTGCCTTTCTTGTGTTTTCCTTTCTTCCCTTTTCTGCATTTCCCAGTTACATTCGCTTTGGTTGCAAAAATAAACAGAGGAGTTTTTAACAGCAATTTGAGATGATAATGGTTACTGATCCCATTCTTTCCATCATAATCTTCAAGTGGTTTAAGATTAATGATAGGAGGTGTTTAGTAGGGAGTGTGGGTTCTCTTCTCCAAAGACCATCGCTATGATAATTTACTTAAGATGTTGACAAGACTGTCAGTAAGGCTAATTTTTTATTAAGCTGCGCTGTTGCAACAATAGTAAGCATTTGTTGTTTTTATTTAAGAGCACTGTATTTTTTGATACCTTCCTACAAATACTGTTATTTGGTCTTTGCCTCGTGGTTTTGCAGTTCAGATGATTCCCCTTGCTTTTATCGCAAGAAAGGTATTTTCTGCTATTCTGGTTAATATTCTCTTCCACTCTCCCCCAGCCCCTTACTTTCACATTTTTAAAAAGAAAATAAATGTGAGCAACAAATGCACTGGTCCAGCCAACCAGATCTTCTGCAAAGCATTGTTTTGGCTGTACTCTCTAGGCAGAGCCCTGAACTGCCGGAACCGGAGGCATATTTGAGTGTTGGTTTTGTGTGCTTTTTATGTATGTATCTTATATATATGTATAAATTTTTTTAATAGGTAAAATAATCCTTTAGACCACAAATATGTAACTGTTACATCCCGTGTACGAAAAAGCTGGGGAGCCTCTTTAAAGGCGGGCGATTTATGATTTGCATTCGCAGCTCCCGAGTGGAGTTCTGCCTTCTCTGCCCACCCCACGGCCCGGGCCGACGCCCCCGGCCCAACATTCGCTCCGGTGGGGGTGTCGGACCAGGCTTCCAGCGTCTCGTAGCGGGATCGGTGCTGAGGGGCAGGGGGGGTTGACCGGCAGAGGAAGCTGCCGAACAGCTTGGGCTCTCTGAGGGGAAAAGTCTGGGGTGAAATCACAGCAGATCGGTTGATTTTTACCCTTCCGTCTTGTTTTCAGTAAACATAAACCGTGGGCTTACCTATAAATTACTGGTGTCATGTGAAACTCATTTGGCGGTGGTTTATTGCCCTTTTCTCTCCCTCCCCCCTCTTCCCCCCCCCCCCTTCATTCCCTCTACCCCTAGA
This sequence comes from Calypte anna, assembly GCF_003957555.1. Lineage (NCBI taxonomy): Eukaryota > Metazoa > Chordata > Aves > Apodiformes > Trochilidae > Calypte > Calypte anna. Next base: position 13,009,814 of record NC_044251.1, on the reverse strand, counting down.
GGCTTCGCTCCGCGGCTGCGGCCATGCGCGCAGGGGGCAGTCAGGGCGCCGGGAGTCAATTTAGGGTGGTGGCACCTCTGGGCCTGGGGTCGCCACCCACCCCCCTACCCCCACTCGCAAGCGAAACTCAGAGTAAACTGCAGGGTCTACAAAAGCGCGTTTCTCCTCCTTATCGGCCTCCCCTCTCCGTGCTATCTGTGCTCTTAAAGAAAGGAAAGGGGCAGTTTCGTAAACAGTTTATATTACCGCCCTCCCAGGCCAAAAGGCAGGGGCGGAGGGGGGTGGGAGGGAGTGAGCACGCTTCCGCGCAACGTGCGTTCCTCTCACCCATCCCTCCCCCCCCCCGGCTCACACACACGCACACACACGCACACACACACTCACGCACACGCACACACGCCCCTTGTTGCGCGGGAAGAGGCGCGCAGGGGAGAAGGGCGCAGCGGAGCGCGCAGCGCGGGGCGGGAAGGCTCCTCCGCCGGCTGTGCCGGGCGCGGCCAGCAGGGGGCGCTCCGACGTTGCGCCTGGCAAACCCGCGCCGCCGCGCCTCGCGCCCGCCCACGGACACGCGGACACACACGCGCGCGCGCGCAACACGCGGGGGGCGAGCGGGCGCGCGCGCCTGGGGAAGGGGGGGGGGGGGGGGGGGGGGGGGGGGGGGCACCGAACATGATGCGAGTTGTTAAATACAGCCCCGAATTGTCAGCATTCTTTTCGCCTGTTAGTTACCCCCGATCCGGGCAGGATTTAATTTTTCCAGATTCAGGTCCCGGAGCCAAAGCCGCGGTGGTTTCTTATTCTTTCTTTTTTTTTTTTTTTTTTTTTTTTTTTTTCCCTTAAGATAAAATTGGTCAAATGTTGACAACCTTTAAAAGCCAATCTAACACTCAAGATTACTGATGGGAAACTAATGAGAAAATATCAGATCGTCCGGCCTGGAGGCTCCTAATTAAATCTTAGCTGATTGAAAAATAAAAGCGGGTTCGGGGCGGGAGGGAAGAAGGAGGGAAGAAGCTCCGGGCTGAACTTTAGCTCTCATTTTACGTGATATTTCCCCAAACCACCCCTCCCTTCTCTCTCTCTCTCTCCCAGCCTCCCCACCCCCTCTTTAAAAAGCCTAATGATATTTCGCTGGTTATTTCGAGAGATCCGAACGCGGCTATCATTCCTTGCCCGGTAAATATTAAGGCCTTTAAGCAACGTGATTTAACTAATTAGAAAATTTACATCATTAAGTCTCAGGGAGAGAAAAAAGGAGAAACAAATCTGTCAGTCATTTTAAAAGAGACAGGCCCTATTGAAGTGTGAAGAAATCGGCTCTAATTCAAAAAGGCAATCGGGCAGAAAAAGCCCTCAACATTACCCTGCTAGTTATTAATCAGAAGGGGTTTCCCCCCCTCTCCTTCCCTGCAATGGCAAGAGCTGAAGCACATCGTTAGTTTCTCCCAAAGCTGCCGCTCAGTTTCCATTCAGTTTTTTTTCCACTCGTCCATGTCCCATATTAATAGCGAGTATTTGTCCATTCAAGGCTCATAGATTTGAAAACGTTTCCGAATTGGGGAGCCGGAGCCGCAGGGAAAAAAAAAAAAAATTATAATTCTCCCGGACTCCTCACCTTCTCCTCTGCCAAATAGAAATGCTGAGCTGCCCCGTCCCCCGCCCCCATTAAAGAGAGGTCCTAAAGTAAATCTGCTCGGTGAGAACTAAGATTATGGCTTTGTTTTTCTCTCTTGCCCTTCACTTCTGAACACAGATACAAGACGGAGCGTGGAAAGCAAAGCCCCCCCTCCTCTTTTTTTTTTTTTTTTCTTCCCAAGGACTAGCTTGTGCTTAGTGCCACGCACCAGGTTCAAGCAGAACAATACAAAACTTCAGTGAAAATCAGAGAGATCGGATTACTAATGTCGGGTCGTTAACGAAGTGATGCGGGACGCTGATTGCCGGCGTGGCGAGCGGGAGGGGGGAGACCATGGCCCCGGTTTGGGGAACGTAGCTGGGGCGGCTGTATGGGGAGCTCCGGAGAGGAGAGAAATGAAGTCGCTTGTTCCGAACCACAGAGTGTTTGTTGCATCTCTCTCGCTTTCTCTGTCTCCTTTTCAAACGCTCTCTCCAGTCCTCCCCTTCCAACTGTTCACGGTGGAGTATAGTATAAATAATAAATAAATCCTACTCTGCGTTTTCTCTCTCCTAGTCTAGAAGAATCTGACAGTCGCTTTAATCATAGGAGTTTGTACTAGTTCTTCATGGAGCTAATTTAAGGAATTTTAAGCACGCTCCGGACAAAACCAGGCGGTAGGGGCCTATTTCTGATCTCACGGCCCGGGGACGAACTCTCCTGTGGCTCGAGGAATTAACCCCGTGTAAATGGGTTCAGGATCAGCCTCCTGATGGGGATTTTACTTGGCATACGCATTGAAAAGACAAAATATTCTACGGGAAAAAAAAAGAAAAAAAAAAATCCTCTTCCATCCCTATTCCGGCTTGTATTTGTGTCCCAGTGTTAACTTGCAGTCATTTCTATAAGTAGATGCTTACAGGCATGTAAGGTCTTCAAACAGGACCGGACATATTCCTTTATTAGCACTACATCTGCTTAAGGAAAGCTCTTTCGGGCAGCCCCGCGGGGTGTGTGGGGTCGGGCAGGCAGCTCCCTGTCCCCAGCCCCGAGAGCTGCGGCCGCAGTGGCCAGACCGGCCCCCGGCAGCCCACCCGCGTCCCGCCTCCCTCCCTCAGCCGCCCTCGGGGTTCTCCGAGAGGGACTTTGTCGAGCCCTGTGCTCCTAAATGGAAATATTTCTCCATAAAACCAGCTGAATAACCGGCCTTGCGCTCTGAGGAAAAGCAATGAGGGAGACTGAGAGGAGCCGACTGCCGGTACGCACTGGAGAGGGGAGCGCAGGGGGAATAGCCTTGACTCCCCCGCCTCCTTTGGATCAGTTTGTCTTGCAGTTATTCAAAATGATTGAGTTTTCTGAAGAAGGCCCTTTAGAGAGAGAACAAAACCAGCAACAACCTCTTCCCCCAAAAACAACATGAATATCAACCTGTCCACTGGCAGGGCTCCGGAGCTTAGAGGCATTACAATAAAATTTACGGCGTCCTTAACAACTCCCAAGTAAAAGCATTAAAATTCCCTTTAATTGAGAAAACATTGATTTTTAACTCTGGAAGAACGAACCCGTAATTTAATTGCAAACTTTCACCGACAGAGCAGCATCTCAGGGAGGCCACGTTCCATTTTTAATAGAGCCACTTTTTATGAAGTGATAAAAACAAAGAAAACCTGACAAACAGAGAGACAGTTGCAATTGCGAAAGAAAAGTTATTTGCCTTCCCTTTCTCTCTTCGCAGTTCCAAACTGCCGTACTCTTCCCTCCCCCTTCACCCCTGCCCCCGGGATAACAAAACACAAGCGCAAAAGCAAAGGATTTTGGATCCAGAGGAGAAACAGTAGTTTCTATTCTAAATAACGATTTGCCTTTACCAGGCAAGGGGTGATGTCGAGAGGTTTAAAAGAACATTTTCATAAAAGGGTAGCCTCCTTGTAAAAGGAAAGTAATCGGATAAAATTTCCCTATTTTTCCTTGTTCGTTAAAAAAAAAATCATTGCTAAATGGAAAGGAAAGGGAAACCCCACCCTCACTTTCTATCTTATTTCTGTATCGGTTTTTGGTATTATAGGAGAGTAAAGAAGTTTTTGTTTGGTGGTTTTTCATTGATCAGTCACTCTGAGCTAATGTAATTATCCTCATCAATAGAAGGCTGCAGAGAGAATCATTATGTGGGTGACATTGATAAATGATCACCCAAGAGCTGCCTTTTCTCTTGGGCACCCCCACATATGACCCTCCCACATACACAAGGTAGCCATAGAAACACCTTGAGATCCTCAAACACTGCTGCAAATGGGAGAATACAGAGAAAGCAAGAGAAATCCAACTTCACACACTTTCTGTCCCCACTGAAGCCTCCTTCCCATATCATGGAGCCAGCGAGCCAGGCTCCGCTCTGCGCCCCGCGCAACCCTGGCCCCGCTCCCTCTCACGGCACCACATTAAGGCTTGAGGGGTTTGTGTTTTTTTTTTATCCCTCCCTCCTTTTCCCTTTTTTTGTGTTTTTTTCTTCTTTTTCCCCATTTCTCTGGAAGTGTTGAGCAATGAGGTTGCAATTACCATATGGATGCACTGCTCTTTCTCCACACGCATTGTGGGAGCCCCTAGTTAAAAAGTAGCTCTTGCAGATGCGCACCTACAATATCCACCCCATCCCCAGTGATGCGGAGCTTAGAAAATTGATAAAACCGAATTACTAGGAATGATATTTTAGTCACAGGGCTATACAGGAAAATTATGTTTCTTACTAAGGTAAAGTTTTTTTTTCCGGCCGCAGACCCCTTTTTATGTAAGCAGATTCTAAAATATTGAGAGCGGTAATTGATTCATAATGATCCATAAATCGATGCGAGGAAGGGGCTGAGGGTGTTTATTTATTTTATTCCTAAAACTGCTAGTAAAGTAGCTTTGACACCGTGTGGGGATGAAGGGGAGGAGTTGTTTAGCTGTGCGGGGTCATCCATCATCACTGTCGCAGAAACTCTGCCCAGAGGAGCAACCTCCCTTCTGTCTGTCTATTTCTCGCCACCAAAACTATTAATATTAAAATCTGCCTGCAAACCTTGCCCTCACCCGCCTCTGATCTCACAGCGTCCTTCTCAGCTCAAAGATGCTGGGCTTCCCCAGCCTGGAAGCGGGATCTCTTCTGCAGCCCCATCAGGTTTCATTTTTCCAAAAGTGCTGTCAGAAGAGTTAAAAAGCCGGCACCGCTCCCTCTCGACTGAACACCAGGACGTGGTAGAGGGGATTTGTGGGGCGGAGCCCCACCTTCCGCAGAGTAGAGCCCCCTCCTGCCCCTTCCACGGGGCAACGCGGAGACTGGGACGGGGCATGGCGCGGACGGGGACGCGGCCCCGCCTGGGGAACGGATTTGGGAATTTTCCCGGGCTCCACGGGATTTCCTTGCGGGATAAGCACCAGGGGTGTAGTGTGGCTAGTTGCTCCGGACCGGCCCCCGCAGAGGCACCGCCGGGAGACCCTCACTGCCCTCGGGAAGCCGCGGGAGCGACGGGCACAGCCCGCCGGCGGCACCGTCCGGGAGCGCGGGTCCAGACGGTGCCTCCGCCGCGCCCCTTCCCGGCCCGGCCCCGGCCCCGGCCCCTCCCCGGCCCGCCGGCCCTCGCAAACCTGGTCTGGGGCAATTTTCTCTCCCTCGCTCTCTCTGCGGCTATGAGTGAAAGGGGGGGAGCCCCTGCCCCCGCCTGGCATCTCCTCTTCGGGCCGACGGTGCCCGCTTTTGCCGCTGCGGGCAGGCTCGGATGGCCGCGCTGGCGGAGGTGCGCTTCCCTCCTCTCTTCGCCTTAAAAGCAGCAAAATCTGGAAGAAAAATCCCTCGTTTGTGGTGACTGCAACTCCCAGCCCAGACCCGCTCGGAGAAATGGAAATTCGGGATTATAAACATATGTGTGTGTAAACAAAAGGTGTTTCTTCTGTTACCCTTCGTTTCCCACAGCATAAGCAATTTTTATTCAGACTAGAGTATTTTCTTGAACACTATACCGCTGTCAAAACATTATTCTCGTTTTGGTTGCTTTTGACAGCTGAGCAGTTCTTAAAAATACCAAAACCGGAACCTTCCATACTAAACAGTGAATCTCAGATGGAGAAATCTCTGCACGTTATTGTACCTTGGATTTCACAGAGAGCACAGCCCCAAAAGGGGGTGGGGTGAGGGAATGAAACAAACAAACAAACAAACTGATAACACAACAATGCAAATATTTAGTTCGTTATGAACAAAATAAAATACTATGGATAAATTTTCCCCTGTCCTTCTACCATTATGGTTTTTTTTTAACATTTATAACATTTCTCCTTGAGCTGTAAACAAAGATCTCCAAGGAAATAAGTAGTGATTTGAAAAAATGGAAAAACCCTCCCTTTTAAAGTGCTAACACAAGCAATCTTGCCCTCATATTTTCCATATCCATAATAACTAGAGTATTTGGAAATAGGAAGCCAGGGTGCCCTCTTCTTACACAACTCATAGGCTGATGTGGTTTTAACCAGAAGAGAAAACATCTAAGCCAAGTGATGAATTATTATCCTTTAAATTTCATATCAGTGCCTTAAAAAGACACCCATAAAGCAGGACCTGATTGCTAAACAGATCCTCACACCCATTTTACTGGCATCCTCCCTTCTGTTGCCATCAGCGTGGGTCCATTTACTCATCTCAGAAATTAAACATTAACTACGAGGCTGTGCCTCTTTTCCACATTCCAAAGTTAACAGTTGTCAGTCAAAGTTTTTAATAACACCCCAGCCAGTCGGAATGACAAGGAGGAGGAAGAAGGAAAAGGGTTACAAATTTACAGATGTTTGTTTCCTAGAAAGTTAAAGCAATTACAAGCCTTTTCCCACTCCCTTCCTCCCCAGAAATAAAGCCATTGCTTTGCCCAGCTCTTTGGGCCCTATCCTGCTCTGACTGCCACAACAGCAGGGACAATGAAGGCAGGGAAAAACAGCTCTTTTTAGCAATGATGATGTCTTCCTAGTTCAAACTATCCTTTAGTTTAATTAATATGCCAAATTAACATTTTCCCTCATTAGCTGGTGCTTTCCTTCTGAAAAAAAAGGGAAGACAAGAACAGTAGAAAAAAACATCTAAAAAAATAGATTATACAGTCCTTGTACAGGTAAAACTCTCATTAAATTCAAAGCTGCTTTTCTCCTCCTAAAACTTCTGAACCTACTATGACATTCCAGTCCTCCTTCACCTCTGAGCTAAATAGCTGGAGTTAAGGTCTGTGGTGGTTATGGATGCACATACACATACACTTAACACACACGGGATTACTGGTCCCTATCTGGGCCTTCACAACTCAAACTCAGCTTCTATGTTGTTAACAGATAGAAAATAGACTTGACACAGCTCTATGAAGTGCAAGCTGGTGAGAGAATATTTCAAATTTTGTTTAATCTGTCATAAATATAATATTGATAATCATCAGAAATATATAACCTCATATGTTCTTTCATTCAATTATTCTATTAATGCTGATGACAATCTTGTTTCTGATTTTCCAACTTTTCTTCTCAACACTGACAAGAAATATATTTTACATCTCTCCTGATAACTTCAGTATCTTCTAAGCATGATTAAAAACACAAAAGCCTAACAAAAAATCAAAAATGAAATATTTATTACCGCATTTTGTGACTTAACACCTTTTTTCTTTTTAAAACATAACGTCACAGTCCTCATACAAGTATTTTAATGTAAATTTTGACAAAGCTTAAAGGTAACAGCATTTTCTTCTAGTGAGGAACACGTGCTGAGAAAGGAAGAATTCATGGACATACAATACCAATTCCACAGCAGATCTGATACTAGCAAAAACATTCTTTTTTTTTTTCAATTGAGGTAAACACATAGAATATCTAACATGAAACAATTAATAGACCGAACTCTGTACGAAGTTTGTTACAGTATTCTCTTGCTTTTTTTTCCCAAGCTTTGAGTTCATGATAAAGTCCTAGGTTTGGTGCAAAGACCGTTAGTAACTTCTTTCATTGAGGAAAGCTGCCCAACTTTTAGTTTTGTTTTGTCCAAAGCCAAGGCTCAGAACTACTGGAAGAAGCTCCTGCTCTCTCTGTTCTGTCTTTTAAATCTTCACCTGCAAGCTCTTTGAAGAAGAGTCCAAAAAAAAAATAGATTGGGGAGGAATGGGGAGAGACTTAATGAAGCACAAACTATAAAGATCTGTTTGAAACTAAAGGACACATTTTATGAAGGAACAAAACGAGGGAATGGCAAGGCCTTCTTGGAACAGTCTTCTGAGTGATGAGAGACCCAGCAAGACTTTTCATCTTCATCTCCAGGGTAGTTCTTTTCTCACTGGCCAAAACAGGTCTTTCATGGATAGTGACTTCACTGCTGAACCAAAACAGTCATTCTTTTGGGAACAACACACATAGTGTGGAAAACAAGGATTTTTTTTTCTTCTAAAACTATCTGAGGCAACGTAACGGAGTGATCAACAGAAATGTACAAGTTAACTTAGTTCCTATGTTTATACTACAGTAGTTATAACTCTTGGAGTCTTTTTTTTTTCCAGAGGATCTGTACATGGACATATTCATTTCAGTGAGCCCATGATTTCACATTTCTGTTCTTGTTTCGTTGGTCCTCTGTTGTTGATGAAAAATGACAAAAAGTAAAAAATAATCACAGCTGTCTGGAATTTCGTATTAAGTGTCAACATCTGGTCAAAGTTCAAAAGTCTTAAAATAGTTTTTGTTTTTTGTTTTGTTTTTGTTTTTCCCTTGAGTTCCCTTATACTATTGGGCATGAATGTCCATAACCTGTCCACCAACACTGGGGTCTACAGAATTTAACATTGTGGGGCTCTGTGCTGACATGGTCATTCCAGGGTGGGTAGGGGGTCCTCCGTGCATCATCATGGCTGGGTGATGGGGGTGACTTGGCAAATATGAATGGATTGGGGGTCCATGTCTGAACTGAGTAGGGTGTGGGGTCATCTGGGGAGGAGTGTAACTTGGCTGTGCCATACTCATACCCATAGGACCACCCTGAGATACGTAGTCCCCTGGCATGCCTTGCAAACCTAGACAAAAAAAAGGGGGGGAAAAAAAAAGCAGGTCAGATTCCTCAGTGTTTTTACATTTACAATTTACCCATCTAAAATGAACAGGAAAAACAACAGACACTGCAAATCTTCCATCTAAAATTAGCTGCAGATTCTTGCCAATGTTTGCAGACATTCAAATTCTAGTTTGCATTTAATTTGATCATTCAGCAGGATAATGCACATAACAGAACTAAATATTGAGCTCAACTGAGTATCATAAAATGCAAGTGT